>NC_061514.1:328413380-328443870 GCF_022539505.1 Lolium rigidum | reverse complement strand
CGGCGTCTCGGAAGGTTTTCCATATCGTGGTTTTTCGCCTCGGGGGTTTCGCGACGGAGGCTTTAAGTAGGCGGAAGGGCAACGTGGGGGGCCACACGGGGCCCCACACCACAGGTCGGCGCGGCCAAGGGCTGGACCGCGCCGCCCTATGGTGGCAGCCCCTCGTGGCCCCACTTCGTATCCCCTTCGGTCTTCTGGAAGGTTCGTGGCAAAATAGGCCCCTCGGTCTTGATTTCGTCCAATTCCGAGAATATTTTGTTACTAGGGTTTCTGAAACCAAAAACAGCGAGAAAACGACAAGCGGCACTTCGGCATCTTGTTAATAGGTTAGTTCCGAGAAAATGCACGAATATGACATAAAGTGTGCATAAAACATGTAGGTATCATCAATAATATGGCATGGAACATAAGAAATTATCGATACGTCGGAGACGTATCAAGCATCCCCAAGCTTAGTTACTGCTCGTCCCGAGCAGGTAAAACGATAACAAAGATAATTTCTGAAGTGACATGCCATCATAACCTTGATCATACTATTTGTAAACATATGTAATGAATGCAGTGATCAAAACAATGGTAATGACATGAGTAAACAAGTGAATCATAAGGCAAAGACTTTTCATGAATAGTACTTCAAGACAAGCATCAATAAGTCTTGCATAAGAGTTAACTCATAAAGCAATAAATAAAAGTAAAGGCATTGAAGCAACACAAAGGAAGATTAAGTTTCAGCGGTTGCTTTCAACTTGTAACATGTATATCTCACGGATAATTGTCAACATAGAGTAATATAACAAGTACAATATGCAAGTATGTAGGAATCAACGCACAGTTCACACAAGTGTTTGCTTCTTGAGGTGGAGAGAGATAGGTGAACTGACTCAACATAAAAGTAAAAAGAATGGTCCTTCAAAGAGGAAAGCATCGATTGCTATATTTGTGCTAGAGCTTTTATTTTGAAAACATGAAACAATTTTGTCAACGGTAGTAATAAAGCATATGAGTTATGAAAGTTATATCTTACAAGTTGCAAGCCTCATGCATAGTATACTAATAGTGCCCGCACCTTGTCCTAATTAGCTTGGACTACCGAATCTTTGCAATGCACATGTTTTAACCAAGTGTCACAATGGGGTACCTCCATGCTGCTTGTACAAAGGTCTAAGGAGAAAGCTCGCATTTTGGATTTCTCGCTTTTGATTATTCTCAACTTAGACATCCATACCGGGACAACATGGACAACGGATAATGGACTCCTCTTTAATGCATAAGCATGTGGCAACAATTATTATTCTCATATGAGATTGAGGATATGTGTCCAAAACTGAAACTTCCACCATGATTCATGGCTTTAGTTAGCGGCCCAATGTTCTTCTCTAACAATATGCATGCTCCAACCATTAAGGTGGTAGATCTCTCTTACTTCAGACAAGACGGACATGCATAGCAACTCACATGATATTCAACAAAGAATAGTTGATGGCGTCCCCAGAAAAGATGGTTACCGCACAACAAGCAACTTAATAAGAGATAAAGTGCATAAGTACATATTCAATACCACAATAGTTTTTAAGCTATTTGTCCCATGAGCTATATATTGCAAAGGTGAATGATGAAATTTTAAAGGTAGCACTCAAGCAATTTACTTTGGAATGGCGGATAAATACCATGTAGTAGGTAGGTATGGTGGACACAATTGGCATAGTGGTTGGCTCAAGTATTTTGGATGCATGAGAAGTATTCCCTCTCGATACAAGGTTTAGGCTAGCAAGGTTATTTGAAACAAACACAAGGATGAACGGTGCAGCAAAACTCACATAAAAGACATATTGTAAACATTATAAGACTCTACACCGTCCTCCTTGTTGTTCAAAACTCAATACTAGATATTATCTAGACTCTAGAGAAACCAAATATGCAAACCAAATTAGCAAGCTCTAAGTGTTTCTTCATTAATGGGTGCAAAGTATATGATGCAAGATCTTAAACATGAGCACAACAATTGCCAAGTATCAATTTATCCAAGGCATTTTAGAATTACTACATGTAGCATTTTCCAATTCCAACCATATAACAATTTAACGAAGAAGAAACTTCGCCATGAATACTATGAGTAGAGCCTAAGGACATACTTTTCCATATGCTACAGCGGAGCGTGTCTCTCTCCCACAAAGTGAATGCTAGGATCCATTTTATTCAAACAAAAACAAAAACAAAAACAAACCGACGCTCCAAGCAAAGTGCATAAGATGTGACGGAATAAAAATATAGTTTCGGGGAGGAACACGATAATGTTGTCGATGAAGAAGGGGATGCCTTGGGCATCCCCAAGCTTAGACGCTTGAGTCTTCTTAGAATATGCAGGGGTGAACCACCGGGGCATCCCCAAGCTTATAGCTTTCACTCTCCTTGATCATATTGCATCATACTCCTCTCTTGATCCTTGAAAACTTCCTCCACACCAAACTCGAAACAACTCATTAGAGGGTTAGTGCACAATAAAAATTAACATGTTCAGAGGTGACACAATCATTCTTAACACTTCTGGACATTGCATAAAGCTACTGGACATTAATGGATCAAAGAAATTCATCCAACATAGCAAAAGAGGCAATGCGAAATAAAAGGCAGAATCTGTCAAAAGCAGAACAGTCCGTAAAGATGGATTTTATTAGGCCACCAGACTTGCTCAAATGAAAATGCCCAATTTGAATGAAAGTTGCGTACATATCTGAGGATCATGCACGTAAATTGGCTTAATTTTCTGAGCTTCCTACAGGGAGGTAGACCCAGATTCGTGACAGAAAAGAAATCTGGAACTGCGCAGTAATCCAAATCTAGTACTTACTTTACTATCAAAGACTTTACTTGGCACAACAAAAGATAAAACTAAGATAAGGAGAGGTTGCTACAGTAGTAAACAACTTCCAAGACTCAAATATAAAACAAAAATACTGTAGTAAAAACATGGGTTGTCTCCCATAAGCGCTTTTCTTTAACGCCTTTCAGCTAGGCGCAGAAAGTGTATATCAAGTAACATCAAAAGATGAAGCATCAACATCAAAATTTGTTCTAATAATAGAATCATAAGGTAACTTCATTCTCTTTCTAGGGAAGTGTTTCATACCTTTCTTGAGAGGAAATTGATATTTAATATTACCTTCCTTCATATCAATAGTAGCACCAACGGTTCGAAGAAAAGGTCTTCCCAATATAATGGGGCAAGATGCATTGCATTCAATATCCAAGACAACAAAATCAACGGGGACAAGGTTATTGTTAACCATAATATGAACATTATCAACTCTCCCCAAAGGTTTCTTTTTAGCATTATCAGCGAGATTAACATCCGAATAACAATTTTTCAATGGTGGCAAGTCAAGCATATCATAGACTTTCTTAGGCATAACAGAAATACTTGCACCAAGATCACATAAAGCATTACAATCAAAATCTTTGACTCTCATTTTAATGATGGGCTCCCAACCATCCTCTAGCTTTCTAGGAATAGAAGTTTCAAGTTTTAGTTTCTCTTCTCTAGCTTTTATGAGAGCATTTGTAATATGTTTTGTGAAAGCCAAGTTTACAGCGCTAGCATTGGGACTCTTAGCAAGTTTTTGTAAGAACTTTATAACTTCAGAGATGTGGCAATCATCAAAATCTAAATCATTACAATCTAAAGCAATGGGATTATCATCCCCAAGGTTGGAAAAAATTTCAGCAGTTTTATCACAAGCAGTTTCAGCAGTTTCAGGTAATTTTGCGCGCTTTGCACTAGGAGTAGAAACATTGCCAACACCAATTATTTTACCATTAATAGTAGGAGGTGCAACAACATGTGAATCATTAGCATTGCTACTGGTGGTAATAGTCCAAACTTTAGCTACATTTTTCTCTTTAGCTAGTTTTTCATTTTCTTCTCTATCCCACCTAGCACGCAGTTCAGCCATTAATCTTATATTCTCATTAATTCTAACTTGGATGGCATTTGCTGTAGTAACAATTTTATTTTCAATATCCCTATTAGGCATAACTTTCGATTTCAAAAGATCAACATCAGAGGCAAGACTATCAACTCTAGAAGCAAGAATATCAATTTTATTGAGCTTTTCCTCAACAGATTTATTAAAGGCAGTTTGTGTACTAATAAATTCTTTAAGCATAGCTTCAAGTCCAGGGGGTGTATTCCTATTATTGTTGTAAGAATTCCCATAAGAATTAGCATAACCGTTACCATTATTATAAGGATATGGCCTATAGTTATTACTAGAATTGTTCCGATAAGCATTGTTGTTCAAATTATTATTTTTAATGAAGTTTACATCAACATGTTCTTCTTGGGCAACCAATGAAGCTAATGGAACATTATTAGGATCAACATTAGTCCTATCATTCGCAAGCATAGACATAATAGCATCAACCTTATCATTCAAGGAAGAGGATTCTTCAACGAATTTACCTTCTTACCTTGTGGAGCTCTTTCCATGTGCCATTCAGAGTAATTAATCATCATATTATCAAGAAGCTTTATTGCTTCACCAAGAGTGATGGACATAAAGGTACCTCCAGCGAGCTGAATCCAATAAATTCCGCGAAGAAAAATTTAGTCCTGCATAGAAGGTTTGGATGATCATCCAAGTAGTCGAGTCCATGGGTTGGTCAATTTTTAACCGAGAGATTTCATTCTTTCCCAAGCTTGAGCAACATGTTCATTATCCAATTGTTTAAAATTCATTATGCTACTCCTCAAAGATATAATTTTAGCAGGGGGATAATATCTACCAATAAAAGCATCCTTGCATTTAGTCCATGAATCAATACTATTCTTAGGCAGAGATAGCAACCAATCTTTAGCTCTTCCTCTTAATGAGAAAGGGAACAATTTTAATTTAATAATGTCACCATGTACATCCTTATACTTTTGCATTTCACACAATTCAACAAAATTATTGAGATGGGCAGCAGCATCATCAGAACTAACACCAGAAAATTGCTCTCGCATAACAAGATTCAGTAAAGCAGGTTTAATTTCAAAGAATTCCGCTGTAGTAGCAGGTGGAGCAATAGGTGTGCATAAGAAATCATTATTATTTGTGCTAGTGAAATCACACAACTTTGTATTTTCAGGGGTAGCCATTTTAGCAGTAGTAAATAAAGCAAACTAGATAAAGTAAATGCAAGTAAACTAATTTTTTGTGTTTTTCGATATAGCAAACAAGACAGTAAATAAAGTAAAGCTAGCAACTAATTTTTTTGTGTTTTGATATAAGTGCAGCAAACAAAGTAGTAAATAAAATAAAGCAAGACAAAAACAAAGTAGAGAGATCGAGAAGTGGAGACTCCCCTTGCAGCGTGTCTTGATCTCCCCGGCAACGGCGCCAGAAAATATGCTTGATGGCGTGTATTTCACACGTTCGTTGGGAACCCCAAGAGGAAGGTATGATGCGCACAGCAGCAAGTTTTCCCTCGAAAGAAACCAAGGTTTATCGAACCAGGAGGAGCCAAGAAGCACGTTGAAGGTTGATGGCGGCGGGATGTAGTGCGGCGCAACACCAGGGATTCCGGCGCCAACATGGAACCTGCACAACACAACCAAAGTACTTTGCCCCAACGAAACGAGTGAGGTTGTCAATATCACCGGCTTGTCTGTAACAAAGGATTAACCGTATTGTGTGGAAGATGATTGTTTGCGGAGAAAACAGTAAAAACAAGTATTGCGAGCAGATTTGTATTTCAGTATTAAAAGAATGGACCGGGGTCCACGAGTTCACTAGAGGTGTCTCTCCCATAAGATAAAAGCATGTTGGGTGAACAAATTACAGTCGGGCAATTGACAAATAGAGAGGGCATAACAATGCACATACATGTCATGATAAGTACAGTGAGATTTAATTGGGCATTACGACAAAGTACATAGACCGCCATCCAATCGCATCTATGCCTAAAAAGTCCACCTTCAGGTTATCATCCGAACCCCTCCGGTATTAAGTTGCAAAGCAACGGACAATTGCATTAAGTATGGTGCGTAATGTAATCAATAACTACATCCTCGGACATAGCATCAATGTTTTATCCCTAGTGGCAACAAGACACAGCACAACCTTAGAACTTTCTGTCACTCGTCCCGGTGTCAATGCGGGCATGAACCCACTATCGAGCATAAATACTCCCTCTTGGAGTTACTAGCATCAACTTGGCCAAAGCCTCTACTAATAACGGAGAGCATGCAAGATCATAAACAACACATATGCAATAACTTGATAATTAACATAACATGGTATTCTCTATCCATCGGATCCCGACAAACACAACATAGAGTATTACAGATAGATGATCTTGATCATGTTAGGCAGCTCACAAGATCCAACAATGAAGCACAATGAGGAGAACACAACCATCTAGCTACTGCTATGGACCCATAGTCCAGGGATGAACTACTCACTCATCACTCCGGAGGCGACCATGGCGGTGTAGAGTCCTCCGGGAGATGAATCCCCTCTCCGGCCGGGTGCCGGAGGAGATCTCCAGAATCCCCCGAGATGGGATTGGCGGCGGCGGCGTCTCTGGAAGGTTTTCCGTATCGTGGTTTTTCGCCTCAGGGGTTTCGCGACGGAGGCTTTAAGTAGGCGGAAGGGCAACGTGGGGCGCCACACGGGGGCCCCACACCACAGGTCGGCGCGGCCAAGGGCTGGGCCGCGCCGCCCTATGGTGGCAGCCCCTCGTGGCCCCACTTTGTATCCCCTTCGGTCTTCTGGAAGGTTCGTGGCAAAATAGGCCCCTGGGTCTTGATTTCGTCCAATTCCGAGAATATTTCGTTACTAGGATTTCTGAAACCAAAAACAGCAGAAAATAGCAACTGGCACTTCGGCATCTTGTTAATAGGTTAGTTCCAGAAAATGCACGAATATGACATAAAGTGTGCATAAAACATGTAGGTATCATCAATAATATGGCATGGAACATAAGAAATTATCGATACGTCGGAGACGTATCAGAGATGCTCTTAACCATTTAAACCCAAGTAACCTAATGGTTAAGCCATATTATCCCTTTACACAAAATGGTCAAATAGGTTCGAATCCAAAAAAAAAATGGTTTTCCGTGACTCACCAGTAACCCTGACGACCTTCGTTGTGCTTGTTAGATGTATATATATGTATATTGTAGTTTCCCCATATATTAGGGGGCTTTTTGCATATGTGCACCTGTACATGCACTATATATTGTGGCCTTTGCCCCCCTGGTAATACAACAAGCATATTGCGCTAACATGGTATCAGAGCAAATTTTGATCCTCTTTTTCTTCTAGTACGTGCGTGCGTTTTTTGGCTTGTTCCGCCGCCGGCCGCCTCTCTCCTCCGTCGGCTGCTGCCGCCGCGCCGGCCGCCGCCGGTCTTCTTCCTCCGCCCCCAGCCCTCTTCCCCACCGGCCGCACCTCCGTCTGCCGCCGGTCGCCGCCCTCTGCCGCACCACCATCCGTCGCCGGATCGCCTTCCCGCCGGCCGCCCCGTCCACTGCCTCCCCGGCCGCCCGTCCGGCCCGCTGCCTCCTGCCGCCGGCCGCCACCTAGAGATAGTGTGGCCAGTCCTGCCACTGTTCACTATAGTCATCTCCTCCGTGTTCTTCGGTATCTTCGTGGCACAATCACTCGTCGCCCTTTCTTTCCCCGTTCCAGCTCTCTCCAGCTCCAGTGCTATTCGGATGCTACGTGGGCGAGTGATCTTACGGATCGTCGTTCGCTTTCTGCTTACTGTGTGTTTCTTGGTGGTTCGCTTGTTGCTTGGAAGACGAAGAAATAGGTCGCAGTTTCCCGTTCGAGTGTTGAGGCTGAGTTGCGGGCTATGGCTTTGTTGATTGCTGAGGTGACTTGTTTATGGTGGTTGTTTGCAGATTTTGGGGTCTCTGTTACGACACCCACTCCACTTTTGTCTGTGCTATCAGTATTGCACGTGATCCGGTCAAGCATGAGCTGACCAAGCATATCGGTGTTGATGCTTTTTACACACGTGCACAGGTACAGGATGATGTTGTTGCGGTTCATTATGTGCCTTCGATTTGCAGTTGGCGGATTTCTTTACGAAGGCACAGACTCAAGCGCAGCATGATTTCTTACTCTCCAAACTCAGTGTTGTGGATCCACCATGAGTTTGAGGGGGGTGTTAGATGTATATATATGTATATTGTAGTTTCCCCATATGTTAGGGGGCTTTCTGCATATGTGCACCTGTACATGTACTATATATTGTGGCCTTTCATCCCCTGGTAATACAACAAGCATATTGCCCTAACAGTGCTAAGTAGTTTTATTCTAGCAGCATTTGTGTCATCGTTCTCTACCCAGCTACACTGTAAGTATTTACAACAAGATCAAGATAAGAATTGAAACAATTGAAACATACGAGACAGTATTTGTGCAGATTTGATATAGTACCATATATGATCCAAATACCATCTCCTCATGAGGCTTTCCACATAGTATGGATGAAGAAAAAAAACAGCTAGCATTGCTTCAAAGATGAAATTAATAATACCATAGCGTGTTGGATCCACAAAACAATGAGGGTGCAATATTGGTCTCTGTGCAATACAATTCAAACAGATCATTATATTCTAAACTCAAACATAATGAAGGAAATATATACGAAAACATCTTGTCGCGCTAGCAAGTGACTTAATCGGGAAAATAAGGCAGGACAAATATTTCTTTATCCTTATTCACCAAGAAGATATTTTCGATGTAATACATCGCATTAAGTCTGTTCTCATAGTTGACCAAGTAGCTCTCATACAGGTAGTAGGGGTCCGCTATCGCCAAGCTCGGGGATAACTCTTGCTCTTTTCTGACCTGGTAGGTCTCATCAAGCGTAAATAGGTGAACAAAGTTTCGGTGGAGTCTATGCATGTGAAACATGGATAATACATCTTGAAATCTCAGAAAAAACACGCAGGGTGTTTATCGACAAATTCCAAACCCTTAGGAACATTGACGATAAAAAGATGGTATGTTGGAGATTCCATACAAATAAAACATCATTCCTCTTTCAGAATGAGGTCATGAAGACTCTTCGTATCACCAGGTACCGTTAGGTACTTCTCCCACGATAACATAGGTTTACCGGCCACATGATGCTGGTATTTCGTGTAGATCTTGTCCACAATCTGGTTTGTTTGGCAAGCGACATAATCCTTTCTATTGGGTCTTTTCCGTCCTTTTTTTTCAAAGTAGGCTCGGCAGGATCTGACGCCACATGTGTTGCAAGCTTGGCAGAACTAGACGCATCGGTAGACCCTTGGTATTTGGGATGTGGCCCTTGTCGACCTCCGGCAATCAATCTTCGATCGACTGGATCAAGATAGGAAGGGTGCCATTGACCCTATTTTCCACTTGATTTTCGACAATGGTGGCCATGTTTGCTTTCTTCTTGGAGGGTGTGGACCATGTCTGTATTTTCTTCTTCAGCTCCACGCGAACCGCTTCCATAGGACCCGGCGACAACGTCATTGCGTTTTCCGCAAAAGGATATGGCTAACTAATTAAAATTGAAAATTATTAGTATTCAAAAAAGAAAATCACGGAAAAATTTGGCATGACCTTTGCTAAAAATGAACATACTGAGTACTAGAAAATTGTCAAAATAAAAATTAATCAACATTCCGACAAAACATCAGCAACTCATATTCCTGTAAAACATCAAGCATATCCATGTACGTAATCACCGCAGCCAATCAAACATATACAATGCAATCGACAACTCATATGGGCATTTCATTGAACATGTGAAGGACGTGTAGTGCATACCGGGTGGGGACGGGTGAGGCAACGCGGCGCGGCGTGGTCGGCGGCAAGGAGGCGCATCGCGGTCGGTGGTCGGCGATGGCGAGGCGTGGAGCGGCGAGGGCCAGAGGCGCGGCGCGCGCGGTCGTGCAGAGAGATTGGCGGGGCACGACAAATTTGTGAACTGGCCGGGAGAACTGAAATGCGCATCTGGGAATTTTGGTTTAAGTCAAAATAAGAGCAGCCAGCCACTCAGGGGTACGCTGCCACCATCTGTCGCACTACTCTATCGTGAACTAGTGGCAGTGTGCTGCCGGGGAACGCCGCGTGCCTGCTCTGTCGCACGCTTCAGATAAGTTATATGCCCAGGCACAGGAGGGGCTCACTTACTATTCACGTTCTATATCTGGTCGCCCGCTGCCACTACGGCATTACTAATCGCGTGTTCTTTTTTGGCTCTATGCTACAAAGAGGCAAATGCCCACTGTCATTAGTCTAGCCCCTATAGCTTTTTTCCTACCAGTATAAGTCTTGTAGACGTTTTGTTTACACCATTTTAGCAATCCTTCCCAAGATTTGATTAAACCTAGGTTTTCTAGGAAAAAAAACTTACATACTATAATCCGTAATCCATATTAAAGGTATCAAAAACATGTGAACATTGTTTTGCTGGAAACAACATATGATTGCATTTTGTACATGCCCTCCGCATCATGCATGATGACTCATGAAGGTGAGCCCTTCTGCTATGATGAGTAAGTGTCTGATGATCACAACAATGAATGGTCAGAAGCCATGCAGGAAGAGATGAAATCCCTATATAAGTAAATAAATCTAGCTGCACAAATGTGCGGATCACCATGCTAAGTTTTATTTAAAAAGATAGTACAATCAAGATAGTTTATTTCACAAACACACTTTAAAGGAACAGAAAAGTATAGTTGAGCCCTGGTTTTGCAAAAAGGACTTGGGTCGATGAGGTCACCATGGCTTGGGGACACCACCAAATCAGATACAATCTGAAAGCCATGTCGAGCGACCAACCTTCAAGTGGTACAAATCACTAGTTCTACTCTTTGTTTCAGAAAACTGTGGGCACGCCAATCTTTTTCCTCTACCACAACAGTATCTAGTATTTAATTGTTTTGCATGTTGTTGTACCTTCAAGTGGTATAAATCACTAGTTATACTCGTTGTTTCAGAAAAGTGAGCGCACGTCAATCTAGCTTTATCCTCTAAGAGAAGAGTGTCTCTGCTACATATTTGTTATCCATGTTGGCTGTTGATGTACCTTCAAGTGGTATAAATTACTAGTTCTACTCTTTTCTTTAGGAAACTGAAGTCCGCTATACCAATGGTTGGGCTCAAAACAAGCTTGCAAATTACTCAACAGCCATTTGATTTCTACTGACCGTGTATCAGCACCACAGTATCTAGTACATTTTACTAGTTTCATGCGATTTATCTTTGCTGAACAATTTTTCCCCTACCACAGCAGGGCAACTCTAAAGCTACTGATGAAGCAGTAGCGCGTGAATTAAACAAGCAACTGGTGGAAGACCGATATCAAGTGCTGAGAAGGCATTTCTTATATAATTATTATATAGGCTGCACATCCTATAAATAATACCACATACTAGGAAATCATCAGAGGGACACAGGAGTATCATCATCCAAATCCTGTTTTTTTCGAGATTGATGACGGAATCTTGTTCATCCCACCTCAGAAGAATCTAAAGTTGGTTCTCGAGAGAGTTCGTCTAACTTCGTCATCGTCGATGAGGTCGCCGTGGGTTGGGGACACCACTAAAATCAGATCCAACCTGAAGGTCATCTCCAGCGACCAACCTTCAAGTGGTACAAATCACTAGTTCTACTTATTCTTTCAGAAGAATGCGGGCACGCCAATCCTTTTCTTCTACTAAAAGGGTGTCTAGTGAAATAAATTTTATGGAACCTGATCCACAAATTAATCTGCGAGGACTAACTAGCACTTGACAATCGATAATCCTAGACGTACGGAGAGTTGGCTTACAAAAACTTCTACGGGCTGACGTGGAATGAATTTGTTGGCTGGGTTTCGATTCTTTCCTTGAATCACGGGCCACGTTCTGATTTTGTGAACTGCTTGATGCTATCCGTAAGAAAATTTTGTAAGAATTTTTTGTAGGTGTAGCATTACTCATTGACAATTGACATGCATGTCACTTAAAAGCAGACAACCTGATCCCTTATCATTTTCCCTCTTCCATCTACGTGCCAATTGTTGAAATTGGTCCGCGCAGGTAAATTTATGGACCAGATCCCATAGAATTATATTTCTGTGTCTAGTACTTATTTAATTTGCATATTATTGTACCTTGAAGTGGTATAAATCACTAGTTCTACTCCTTGGTTAAAAAAAACCAGGGCCACGCTTATCTAACTTTTTCCTCCGAGAGAAGATTGTCTCCGGCCGGTACTTATATGTTATCCATGTTATTGTACCTTCAAGTGGTATAAATCACTTTGTTTCAGAAAACCGGAGTCCACTATACCAATGGTTGGGCTCAATAGAAGCTTGCAAACTCAGCGGCCATTTGATTTCTTATGAGTGAGTATCAGCACCACAGTTTCTTCTTGGTATTTTTTTGAGGCTGATCAGCGGGTTTCTCCATTGTATTTATTTATTTTTCAAAGAGTTGAAAAAGTACAACAGAAACAGTTGCTAGAGATTAGCAACAAAAGATGCTACCTACAGGTCCTAAGCCCAAAAAAAAGAGAGAGGGAAAAATAGCTATCTGAATCTCTCAACCCAATTTCGGAGACTTTCTAGTGGCCTTATGCAGAAGGAAAAATAGCTATCTGAATCTCTCAACCCAACCACAGTGATTCCTCCTTAAACTTTTTCCTGCATCTGTATAAATTGGGGGGAATTCCCTTGTAGTCCAGATGGACGCAGTCAACATGATAAGCTCCATGAAAAAAAAGGCTTCTTTAAAGCAATTTTAAGACTATCCAAATGCTCTAAATATCAGCTTGATGAGGTGGTGTCCATGAAGGGCAAAGGTACTGCCAACACATGTGTACAAAAGGGCAGAAGAAAAAGAGATGGTTTCTGGTTTCCAACTCATCTGCACCACACATAATGCAGGAATAATCCTCCATGAAGAATTTTTCCGCTGAAGCATTGCTCTTGTATTCACCCGATTATGAACTAGGAGCCAGAAAAAAAACCCTCTGCCAACAGCAGCCTTGCCACATCCACTTAAGAGCATCTCCAACAGAGGCTCTAAAATTTAGCGCTGTAAAAGTCGTTTGCAGCGCGGTCGATACGGATACAGCGCGCGACGCCGGCGCGAGCTTCGCCGGAGGCTCTATTTTACAAGCAATAACCAAAAAGCCAAATACAGCCCTTCGCCAGAGGCTGTAAAATAGAGCTCCACAAACAAGTTTTTTCAACATACATACATCAAACAAGATCAAACATGCCACAATTAAATCTGAAAAAATCAACTGGAATTTACAACTCTAAACATACCACAAATAAAAAAGAGCAAGCTAGTCTATTTCATGCGCCCGCGGCCATTCCATGCGCGCGTGGCCGACCCAATCGATTTAGCTAGCAATGGAATCGGGGCCGCTGCAATTGATCTAGCTAGCAACGCGCGCGGGTCGCCGAAGCAAACAATTGAGCAGCAGAGCGAGGCGGCCACAGCAAGCCCAGGCCAGGCGCGCGAGGAGAGCCACGGCGGACGGAGCTCCGCGATGAGGGGGCCAGGCTGGGCCGACGGAGCTCGACGGAGCTCGACGGAGATTCATGCGGAGGTCCGCGGAGGCCAAGCGCGGCCGCTGGATCTCCTCGCCGTCGCAGCGCGGAGGACCGGGCAAGGCCAGGCACGGCTGGCGGACCTCTTCGTTCGTCGCAGACGAGGCCAAGATATTTCAGAGTCGTTTTTCTTCGCGCGGTGGCAAGGATCGCGATGCCAGTTTACAGCGCGCGCCAGCCGGCGCACCAGATATACAGCTTTGGATAGCGCAAACTACCGCGCGCACAAAAATATTTACAGCGCGACCTAATTTACAGCGTCTGCTAGAGCGCGCAAAAGCGCGTCCGGCGCTGTATATTGACGGTTTTTTTAGCGCAAGACTAGTTTACAGCCTCTGTTGGAGATGCTCTAAGTGCAGGTAGTGTGCTTTCTTCTTGGTATTTCCGGATAACTTGTTACATTTTGATTCATAAATAAACATGAATTTGTTCAAACTAGTTTCTAGTACATATTACTAGTTCTCTGCTGAACATTTTTTCCCCAATTACAACAGGCAAATGTAAAGAAACTGATAAAGAAGTAGCGCGTGATTAGGCAAGCAACTGGAGGGGAGACCGATATCAAATGCTGAGAAGGGATTTCTTATATAATTTTATATAGGCTGCACATCCTATAAAATAATACCATATACTAGGAAATTATCCGAGGGACACAGGAGTATCATCATCTGAATCCTGTTTTTTCTCGATATTGCCGACATGATTTTGTTCATCCCACCCCATACGACTCCAAAGTTGGTCCCCCAATGAGTCGTCCAACTTCTCTGCTATTCCTGTAATAACACAAGATTCAAGGTTGATGTTTATGATAGCAGCAAACTACAATTTGTAAGCTGAAGACAAGCTTGTAAATTAAAGAATCTCTCCCAACTTAGTAGTCATATAAGATTGTCTAGAGTTCGGAGTACAGCTGCAAATCATCACCTACAATCTACTTTTTCTGTACCACCGGAAGCAGCAGCATACGTACAACAGAATGTAATTTTGTCTGTTCAAAACTATGGTGGTCTTCAGCAAATTGCTAACAGATCGGCTAATCAGTGAGTGAAAACATAACTCACGGTGTAATTTTTCTACCAATACAACTAGGCATCAAGACCACTTAAAACCACGACAAAAATTATGAAAGGAAGATTAACTAAACAAGAAGATGAGAGGTCGGAATATCACCAGATGGTATGTAGAACAAGTCTCCAGTTAAACCAACAGCCAATTCACCACCAGCCGGGTCAGTTGGGGGAGTCTGTTCGAGGGGCACCCCCAGAGCAGAGAGCCTGCAACTACATGTTAGTACATGACAGGCAGCGATTAGGTTTTCTCAGGAAATTACGTACAGTCCTCGCTCCACCCAGGAGAGGTCGGCTTCATGGGGCACCTCCAGGTCCAGGAGGAAGGCCTTGTCTCCGGTGTCAGCCGGCCGGTCCTCGCCTCCTAGAAGGTTTGGTTTTCGGCTTGATCTGCAGGCAGCGACAAGTAATACGTAATCCACAGGTACAAAACTGAAAATTGAGGCGAGATCGGTGTGTGATGGAGATCGACACGTACGTGGTATTGTCAGCCATGAGCTCGAGGTTGCAGGGGGTCGGGTGGGGGATGAGCTGCCGACACGGAGCAAATGTGGAGGAACTAGTATGGATACTAGCCTGCTAAATGTAACATGCTGGTCAATGGCGTACGTCCTCGATCGCCATTGTTTACTTCGATCAATTATTGTGGTTACGTGAAGAACTGGTCAGGTTGCAAGTTAAGACGAAAACACCGGTTGTTGGTACTGAACAGCTTTTGTACTTTTGTACGTGACCAAGTTAGATTACAAAGTAAAATGTATCTATCCCATTCAAATATCGCCGGGCATACTTAGATACATAAAAAAAAGTTTCACACAAAATTTGTTATCGTTTAGATCCCAAGATAAAATGGGAGTAGGTATAACGTCAAGACTGATATTAACGTTGAGCTTGAGACTCGCGAGCGGCTCGAGATCGACTTAAGCTCAATACAAAAAAAAATGATAATGGTGTATATTTGTTACCTATATGTTGTGGAGGAAAAGTTTCTTCCACCTATAAGCAATCACATGTAGTAAGTTGATTAAGCGTATTTTTTTGCCAAAGTTATTCGGTGAAGAGAAAATAAACTAAGATACTATGACCAAATTAATATAATCCCTATTTTGTTCGAAAAATATTTTTTATGCTGTTTATACGGTGTAAGCTGGGATGACGAAATTGCCTTAGAATTAGAAAATTTTATTGGCTTGGATAGATCGAAACTAGCTCAAGATCGTTAAAGCTGGTTACGAACAAAATTTTATAGCTTGACCTTTAACTCAACTTATTCTAATCTCGCTCGAATGCTAATACGAGTGCTATGTCTAGCCTAATTAGCTGAACTTGACTCAGTTTGCAACCCTAGTTGAAGAAACTAACTTGTATGCTGCGATTTTGCAACTGAACTGAAGTAGTATTGAGTCTTGAAATGTATTGGAAATGGAAAGAGAGAACCAGATGGTTTGTAACTTAACCTGTATTAAATTTTGAACATCCAAATTTTATGTTAGGAAGGTTAGTGATAGAAATGTGGAAAACAAGAAGAAATAAAATCAAATTAAAGTAAAGTCTCTGCCCGCAATTGCATGGCCGGTCTTGTTCTAGAATCAGAATCAGTGATATGGATTTTGGGTGCAGCTATTTGGAAATGGTTGCTCAGGATTTATTCAGCCGGTGAGACTGGCAGCTTGATAGAAGACTTACATGCTGAGGAGTTGGCGTTGTTTCCTTTTACCTCTTTTTAGGTGGTTAATCCACATTGCTATCCTTTCGGATCCGTGATTTTGTAATAAGTCTGAATCTTTGTAACGTTGAGTTGGAACTTCTGCAATAAAGATAATAAAGGCCGTATGTATCATTTTGATACAGAGGCGGGGCCATGTCCCCCTATCGAAAAAAAGTGATACTAGTAAATTTGGCCTGCCACCACAGCAGAACTGAACTCACCAGACTAAGGGCATCCACAATGTTTGCTCTAAGCTGGCTATAAGCAAACAAGGTAATCCTTAAAGGCATCTATATAAATTGTATTGAAAGATATTGCCCGTCTTCTCCATGTGTTTGGGCTTTTGGCTGAATATTGTATTAGAGCTAATAAGCCTCAGGTTCAGACCCGAGCAAAGACCGATTGACAAAAATAGTTTCAGATAATCATCGATCACATATATAAGGCCTAATTAATAGAGCCTGCACATGAATGCGAGTATATAGTTTGAATGTAGCGAGGATAACATATTTGTTGATAGATTTATCTTAAAGTTCGGTCAAACTTGGCTAGATTTTTGATAAAAACGTAAGCCTTATTCATTGGAATGAAGCAAGTATATAGTTGTCCTTGTTAATTTTGTTATATAATATATGTTTCTACGTTGAGATATTTTCAAAATTATAAAGCGAACACAAGCATAGGTTCACCCAGCCAAGAAATAAACTCTTGTTTTTAACTTTGGTAAGGAATTACACAATTATGTGTTTGGAGTGTTATGTAAATGTAAAATGGAAACAAAATGCTATATACAAAGTTCCAATTGTTTTCAACAAGCCCGGAATATACAAATTTTTCACGAAGTGCAATAAAAATTTAGATGTACGCATAATTAAGTTCTCTAGTGGAATTTGCCAATATTTGGACATGGCCGTGTTGTGATACCAAAATGTGTTCTGTGTTACCTTAAGAAATACTGAATGTCATTTGCTAAAATAAATTTTACAGAAATGCATATGGAAAATTGTGTTTGATACACGTTAACTTTTATGATGCCAGAATGGATTTTTTTACCAAATTACATGTGCTTGGCATACCCATAAAATCCTGGGTCCGCCGCTGTTTTCAAGTTGTATATATGCACCTAACCTCTTGGATGTCCTGCGTCCACTTGCAGTCCAACAGGACGAGTAACATGCATATACAGAGAAAGAGATCATGGAGAGATGAGCGGCATGATGCAGGCTCTGGCCAAATGGCCAAACAGATCCCACCGGGTGGCAGCTTTCTCAACTAATCTTCATTTGGAAATGGAACTTTTGTCCAATCTGCAAGTGTACCCTAACATATTGGATCCTGCCAGCTTAGCACAAGGTTATGTGGTTGCATCCATCTACATCTACGGCTACAAACCACGAAGGTTCCTAAATTATCCCTCTCGTTACTACTAGGAGATCCAGCGAGCATCCGATGGACTTGGCATGTCCGCTCGTTAGTACCGCCATCGATCCACTGCACCTTCGTGACGGTAATTTGCCCCTTCGCCGCCGGTTGCGATCTCATCTCGGCGACAAGATCATCGACTCACTTCGGACCTGCGGGCTGCTTGCTGCAACATTATTCCTGCCCGGCCGGTATGTATACATCATGGCTTGTCACTTGTAATTGATTGGGGTTCCCAAAAAATAGAACTGCATTTGATGGAGCATTAGTTACATAAGTATAACTATGAGTAGTATCTTTTTTCTAGAACTGATGCATGTAGCCAAAGAAAAAGCATCTGGGAGTTAGATAAATTGTACTCTCGAAATTCCTCTGTTCATTGAGCATGAAAATGCACTATCATCCATGCATGCATTTGTATCGTTTGTAGATTTGTATCCGTTTGTTTCTGTTGTCACACTATCGTGTACTATGCCATATGAAATAGAGTAGTGAAAATCTATTCATTCCAGGGCAGTTCGCGGGAGTGCAAACAGGAGCAGGCTGTACCATGGCTGCGGGGGCACTGGAGCTGTGGAACCATGGGTCGATGCAGATCCTGGTCCTCCTCAGCCTCGGGCTCCAGTTCGTTCTCTTCGCCTTTGCTGGGATCCGGCGGCGTGAAGATGCGCCCGTTCGAAGGTTCCTCCTCTGGCTAGCGTACCTCTTGGCCGACTCCACCGCCGTATATGCTGTCGGGCACCTGTCCTTCAGCAGCACTGTGCGTGAGCATCAGCTCGTGGTGTTCTGGGCGCCGTTCCTCCTGATGCACCTCGGCGGCCCGGACAACATCACCGCCTATGCGCTCCAGGACAATCAGCTCTGGCTCCGCCACCTGCAAATCCTCGTTGTGCAGGTCCTTGGGGCAGCCTACGTCCTCAAGAAGAACCTCCCAGGCAGCGGCGGCGGGGATTTGCTACGGCTCGCCTCCTTCCTCATGTTCGGCCTCGGCGTTGTCAAGTACGGGGAGAGGACGTGGGCGCTAAAGTGCGCCACCCTGGAGAGCATAGGCGTCTCCGTCAAGACGCAACCACTAGCCATCCACAACCATTTCCACCCCCAGGACAAGGTGTCGGACGAGGAGTTCCTGGTGCGACGAGCGCACTCGCTGTTCCATATCTGCAAGCGCGCCATCGTCGACTCTTCGGTGATCGAGAAGGATGTCGTCGAGGGACACGAAGAGTACACAACCAAGATGATGCACAATGTGGAGCTCTGGGCGCTGATGGAGATCGAGCTCTCCCTCATGTACGACGTCCTGTACACCAAGGCGGCCGTGGCCCATACCTTGTTGGGCTACCTCGTACGTGTCGTCTCGCCACTCACCGCCGCAGCGTCACTTCTCATGTTCCAGTTCACCGCGAAGCAAGGCTATAATAGAGCCGACATCGCCATAACCTACATCTTGATGGGTGGTGCGGTGTTCATGGAGACGACGTCGCTCGTGAACGCCTTGGCGTCTTCATGGACGTTTGCGTTCCTCAGCAGAACCAGGTGGCAATGGCTACAGTATGGAGCCCTGTGCAATGAGAGATGGGACAGGCTTCGGCGTGTGGTTGTGACACTTCACCAGCTTGTCATGGGAGGAGGCAGCAGGTACGCATCACGGAGGTGGTCATACACCATCGGGCAGTACAATATGTTGCACTTCTGCACTCGCCCTGCTAGCACGCCGTTCACCAGCCCTCTGCTGGGGAGGCTGGCCAAGAAGTTCGGACCCAGCGAGTGGTGGAACACGAAACACTACTCAGCGAGCGCTGACCTGCCGGTCTATATCAGGCGTTCTATCTCGAACTATATGAGACGGCTTTATAGCAAGGGACAGTTCAACACTGGCTTGCTCAGAAAGAAGTGGGGCGAGGACCCACTCCACCTCCGCGGGCTCTATGGAGAAGGCATCCTTAAGCACTCCCTCGGCGTCGAGTTCCAGGAGGGCATCATCATCTGGCACATCGGCACCGAAGCTTACCTGGCCAAGAGCCAGAGAGCCAAGGCCGAGGGTGCGGCCGAGCATGTGCATGCCATCAGGGTTCTGTCCGACTACATGATGTTCCTGCTGGTGGATCGCCCGTACATGCTGCCAGGCCAGCCCCAGAAGAGGATCTACCAACGGATATGCGAGAAACTGGTCGCCATGCGATCACTTAATTCTAAGTACGATCTTCGCAATGGTATGGTGAGGAATCTATTCCGCCTGCGCGACCCACCAAACTCCAAAACCTCCAGAGTTGACGAGAGAGAGGAGCTCGCAAACATCCTGTACAATGAGTACGAGAATCACGAGTTCAGCCACACCGCCCCTCGTCTCATTCACGCGGCACGACTAGCCAAGGAGCTGCTGGAGAAGGAGAGAGGTGGCATGCCCGATACCTTGGACCTTGTGCTTGAGGTGTGGATGGACATTCTCGTCTACGCGGGCAACAAGTGCAGCAGGAATTCCCATGCCCAGAAGCTCAACAGTGGTGGAGAGATGACCACCATCCTGTGGCTTATGGCAGAACACCTCTACCAAGCGTCTCTCTAGTAGGCAGCGATCAGTCGTGTAAAAGAGATGGTATATTTATTAATTTTAGTGTTTGAGTAAGTCACACCTTGCTAAAAAAATTCCCTCACGACTTAAAATGTGTGTGTGCGTGTTTTTTGTTCAGATTTTCTGAATCTATCATGATCGTGATTTTATTAGGTCGAAGTCGCTGCCTTGTGCATGTAGAGATTGACACAATGCTGGAAAAATCTAGATTATATCTCTAGGGTAGCACTCTGTAACACTCTCATTTTGTCATAAAATAACATACATATTCCTGTTAGAAGTATCTTGTCGCCCTGTTCAATAAAAAAGTTCAATCGATGGCTTTGCTTGATTATATTAACAACTCGATCTGTTGTACCATCTTTGTCAGGACATCTAATCGGACCATTGGCTCGTACTCTCACATGCCTGAGATTATATGTATCTACCTAGCTATGAGCCTATAACCCTGATTCCAAAATTAAGTATTGTCAAGCTAGTTCCAAATGAATGAGCTGGTTTGCCTAAAAAAAAAAATTAAGGACCTGTCCGGCAAAGATGCACATGCACGTGTGGTAGCGTGCATTATTCCTGGCCATATTTGTAGTTATTCTTTGGCAAAAAATTTTTTTGCTTCTTGGCATTATGTATACTAGGAAAAATACCCGTGCATTGCATCGGGACAGAAAAATATATGTCACATAAACAACAATTTGTGTTAACACTTATCTTTTTTTGTCACCATCTTGTATGACTCGAAGGGTAAGGAATACGTGTTATCCTAATCATTTGAATCCAATGATCACAAATTTAATTGTTTTGATTCAACTGTGATGACGAATTCTTGCATATATATATCGCAACAGAACTAAAAATTATCCATGACAAACCTCGCCCCTCCATCGCTGGAGTCAGGTAAAGCTTGTCGTAGTAGAGCTTGTTGTAATAGACAGACGGGAAGTCGTCGTACTAAGGTCCCAAAGGACCAGCGCACCAGAGCAGCAACCATCGCCAATGATGACAATCGTAGATCAGAAGAGACTGACATGAAACTACACCAACAAACGCGAAAACCGACCAGATCCCAGGAGATCCGACGGGCACACAACTCCACACGCCCGCCCTCCGTCAGCGCTAGATGCACCACCGGAGCGAGGATAGGACGGGGAGGACTTTATTCTGACTTCAGGATGTAGCCGCCGCCTCACCATCCCAAAAAAGAGACCGAAAAAGCAAACTAAATTATGAACGGAAACTCCCCGCCGGCGAGGAACCGTGGTCCGCCACACCTCCAAGGCCCCAAGGCCACTGGAGGCGGAACGGACCGGCGGTATCGCCGGCGAGAAGGACGGAACCCTAGATGGGTTTGTCTTTTTTCCGCCGCCTGGGTTGTCTCTCACGTACCGGTTCCTGAGTTCGTAAATATTGCAAACCCTATTCATCGCCCATCAGCGTGAATCGCTCGGGAGCAAACAACTTGCACCCGCGGCCTGTTGCACGCAGAAGCAACACCGAGCCGGTGTACTATCTCGGTTTGTTCCGGTTTTAGGAACACTCTAGATGGTTCTAGTCAGGGTTTTCCAGGTTAAACACAAATTTTATATATTCGGGTTTTTCAGCTGGTTTATTAAGTTTAATTTAACAATGTTCAAATTTAGATTTTTACAAATTTAAAAGTTGCTCATATTTTTTTCAAATTAAAAAATGTTTGAATTTTAAAAACTGTTTAGCTTTAAAATTTCCCTAGATTTAAAATCTGCAAAAAGTTGGAAATGTTCGAATTTGAGAAAAAGAAACAATACCTGTCATTGGGCCTTTCTCGGGAGCGGCCCACAAGGGAGGCGCTCAATGCGTGCGCTACTCCCATTGGAGCCGGTGATAGGGGCTCCCGGACAGAGATCAAGTGCCTTGCTAGTCACAAGGCACAGCTTGCCTTGCCCCCTCACATCTACCCTGCCTTAAGATCTAACGGCCAGCAACAAACCAAGCCAAATCCCAGGTGGTTGACCAGAAACATGCGATCCAAACCAGGCACGGACCAAACTTCTTCTTCACGCGCGTGAGCAAACTCCCTCCCATCGCGGCCACACCGACGCCGGCGCTGCAGTTCCCGTCGCCGCGCCGCAATACAGGACGAGAGCTCTAGCGGCCTCCTCATTCAGCATGCGAGAGGAGCCCACCTCCGGCTGTGAGCTTCGGTGGGCTCGACGGGCGCCCACCGCGGCACCGCCGGCTGCCCACCTTGACGGGCGACGGTAGCTCACCTCCGGCTTCCCCGTCCGACTCCCATCCGGCAGCTTCCGCCCGTTACAACCTCCTCCTTTGTCCCCTCCGACGCCCCCTCCAACCTCCTCCTTTCCCCCCTCCAACGGCCTCCTCAAAACCTGAATAGAAGGCAGGAAACTGTTCAGTTAACTGCAGATTCATATAATTTCAAAAGCCACGAAATTTGTACTGGAAATTGAACTGTAAATAGAAGAATTTAACCCATGTATTTGCAGAAGCGTGATGCATACGTTATACAATAGATTAAGAAGTGAACAGGATGAACTAAACAACAAGCAGACTATTTTCTGAGGTAGAACAACAAATTAAACAGACTTTGTAGCACTTTACAATTAATTTTTGCAACCGGATGTTCTTACATAATCCTTCAAATACATAAAGGAGGCCAATCTACTTGTACACTTAGGCCCAAAAGACTATAGTTAGCCCCAAAAACCAAAATACTATAGTTAACCCTGTCCAAAATTAAACGCAACCATGTCCAAAATACTAACTACCAAACTTATACATGCTAGAACAGATCTTCATCATAAACACCACAAGAGGGATCTGTCAATAGCTACATGTAGTTGATGATCGCAATGCACTCTTGAAGCCCCGTATTGGTTCCTTTATCAACGTCGTCTTTCTCCACACCTACTTGAGGCTCATGTTTCTTGTGTTAGAACAATAAAAATTATAGTAAGTAGTATAGAAATGAATTAAACAATATGAAAATGCACAAATTGCAAATACCTTTTATTTTTTGTTGTTGGATGAGACAACCTTAATTTGCGTGTGCTTCCCCTTAAGCAACTTATCAAGCCAAGTTTTCATTCTTCTCATACCTTTCGATTGAACCTCCTTTTTCTTTAGCTTTGCGGCACTAAGAAACTCACTTGTTAGTTGCACATTTGGATTAACATTTTCTTGGTCATCACATGTCTTGTTGATAGAATTGGTAGTTGCATTGAGTTTCTCATCTAGTTGTGGGCTCACACAATCAAGTGCATTCTCTAACATCAAACAACACTCCAAGGAGTTAGCTATTTTATATGCCATAGTGTGAAATTTGTGAGACAAATCCTTGTACCGTAATGTGTTGGCAATGTCTTTATATTCATCAAATCGAGAACTTTAAGACCATGTCCACACATTATTCCTGTCCTATTGAACATTCCACAACTACATGAAGTTGTTTGGGTCAACGGGTCACCAATCACTATGCGCTCCTCCTCAAATTTTAAATCTCCATGTAAACTTCCAATAGCCACCGCAAATTTGTAATTCCCATCCAAGAGTCTAGTGCATGCAGCCATGAAGTTGTTTGGGTCAACGGATCTCTCATATTCACTTTGGAAAGATTCAAAAATAATTGGAGTGTACACTTCGCTTGCTAGAACCAACATAGGTGTGTGCATCTTGATTCTTGGTAACTTCTTTCTTGCCTCAAATTCAGATTGCAATTCCTTTCTTCTTTTTACCTCCACGGTCCTCTCAAAATGCACCAAGAACCGAACAATATGAAAATCTGATTCATAGTTCATTAACCCTAAAAACCTAATTTCTAGTTCTCGATTGCAACTGTTGCAGTTGGTCTGGATCCACCCTTGATCAACTTGAGGCATGATCACTTGCACGTAGCAGCAGAGGCGGAGCTACATGCTGAGGGACCCTCCTACCTCCCAAGATTGCTATGTAGTAGTCACATCCTAGTGGCCTACAACAAGCAGCACAAAAGGTAGCTCGTTTCTCCAATCAGCAAGTCGATATCTAACACGAACCAAATCAAGCTGCTACTTTAGTGCTTATGCGTTGAAGTTAAAAAAGCAGCTTCAGGTCATCCGAAAAAACAAGGTCTTAACTTGAAGAATTTTTCAATTTCACGCACAATTTTTATGACCCATAACTAATCATATCGATCGAGGCTTACCTTTTCATTTTCATGTTTTTAACTTGTTTAAATCTTGGTCAAACCTAGCTAGTATTTGACCAAGATTCTAATGGGCATAAAATTCAAAAAAATCAGAAAAATAAAAAACCAAAGCACATAGCCTTCTTATGTCATAAAGTAAGAATTCAAGTTGATAAATAAGGTCTAGATATATTCAAACTAGACAAATCATGTATCTACCCCTAACACTAAACTCTGTCTTATGAAGTCAATCATGAAGAGAAGTGGTTTTGAGTTTCAAACATGGAAATTTCAAGAACCTCCCAAAAGATTCATTTTAGAGTGACTAAGAAGGATCCATGGTTACCTTTTCATTTTCATATTTTAAACTTGTTTAAATCTTTGTCAAACCTAGGATTTGACCAAGACTCAAATGGGCATAAAAATTCAGGAAAAAACAAAAAGAATGATAAACCAAAGCACATAGCATTCTTTATGTCGTATAGTAAGGCATTAAAGTTGATAAATAAGGTCTAGACATATTCAAACCAGAAAATCATGTATATATCTGCCCCTAACCTTAAACTCTGTCTTAATTATGAAGTCAATCATGAAGAGAAGTGGTTTTGGGTTTCAAACATTGAGATTTCAAGAACCCCCCAAAAGCTTTGTTTTAGAATGACTAAGAAGGATCCATGCTTACCTTTTCATTTTCATGTGTTTTAAACTTGCTTAAATCTTGGTCAAACCTAGGATTTGACCAAGATTCAAATGGGCATAAACATTCAAAAAAATCAAAAATGAAAACCAAAGCACATAGCCTAGCTTCTTATGTCATATATATATATATATACAATAAGCATTCAAGTTGATGAACAAGGTCTAGACATATTCAAAACATAAAAGCATGTATCTACCCCCTAACCCTTAACTATGTCTTATGAAGTCAAGCATGAAGAGAAATGGTTTTGGGTTTCAAACATGGAAATTTCAAAAACATCCCAAAAGCTTAATTTTAGAGTGACTAAGAAGGACCCAAGCTTAATTTCAAGAACACCCTCGCAAATCTTCATTTTAGAGTGACTAAGAAGGATTGAGGCTTAACTTTTCATTTTCATGTTTTAAACTTGTTTAAATCTTGGTCAAACCTAGGATTTGACCAAGACTCAAATGGGCCTAAAAATTCAAAAAAATCAAAAAAAAAATGAAAAACCAAAGCACATAGCCTTCTAATGTCATATATAGTAAGCAGCATTCAACTTGATGAACATGGCCGGTCTAGACATATTCATAACATAAAAAGCATGTATCTACCCCCTAACGCTTAACTCTGTCTTAATTATGAAGTCAAGCATGAAAAGAAGTGGTTTTGGGTTTCAGACATGGAAATTTCAAAAACTTCCCAAAAGCTTAATTTTAGAGGGACTAAGAAGGATCCAAGCTTACCTTTTCATTTTCATGTTTTAAGCTTGTTTAAATATTGGTCAAACATAGGATTTGACCGAGATTCAAATGGGCATAAAAATTCAGGAAAAAAAAACCAAAGCGAGATAGTCTTCTTACGTCATATATATATAGTAAGCATATTCAAGTAGATAAACAAGGTCTAGACATATAGTAAGTAATATGTATCTAAAAATGATTTTTGGGGATTTATAGGACGAAGTTATAACACACCTACATTTCAAATTGGAATTACTTTCAATATATCAGCATAAAGTCATTTAAATGTATGAAACTAGCTAGAAAGCACTAAAAACGTAAAGAGTTGGGAATTTTCACTAATATGTGGCCTAATTTATCTTAAAAATGTAGAGGCGCCATTTTGAGCTGTATCTTATGTACCCCATTCACAAAATAAACCTATTTTGACATCCTGAAAATGAAAAATGAGTTTTCATATACCGAAAAGTTGAAAAGTCTAGTCAGCAACATTTTTGGGAATGGCAAGATGCACCACCATGCCCAATTTGGGCACATTATAACAAACTATGCCACAAATATGGCCATAACTACGCCATTTGTTGGCTTGAAACCCATGAATCTTCATACACGATAGTCCGTTTTGTGAAGACATTTTGTTTTTTACTACCCTATCACAGGTTTCTTATTTTCCCTGTCAACTAGTACACCTATAAGCACTCAATGCGGAAGGGTTTCATTTTTGAGGTTTTCTTCATTTTCATTTATTTATTTCAAAACCAGGTAAAAATGGTCGACATGATTATCCATGCAAAGGGGTCGAATATTTGTAGGCAGCACATGTGTTTGCCCGTCCAGTGAAACTCGGAGGAAGATGGATCACACGGAGGACAGAGATCAGGTGAGAAGTGAGGGGGGCCCTCTTATTTATGGTGTCTGACCTTTTTCAGGGTTTGTCAGTGCGCAGGAGGTGCGAGCGAGGCCGATAATGAGAGCACAACTGAATGAGAGAGATGTTTTTTCTTTTTTTGAGAGAGAGAGGGACAACCGAAGGATCCTGAAGAACTCAGACTTTCAATATGCACCAGAGCACAGTTTACAACAAGACACAGAATAAACAGGAAATTTCATCTAAATCCCTAACTTTTACATGGAAGACGCCACGCTGAAAGCAAGAAATGCGATCGGGTCCTTAACAGCCACCGCCTAGATTGATCCTCGTCGCAGCCGGGGACGAACCACTTAGCGCGACCAAATCGCCATGGCTACAGTGCGTGCACACCATGGCCTCCGAGCTGAGCTAGAAACGCAATGCCAAAACCGGCAGCCAGCGGAGGTGGATAACTGGAGAGAGAGAGAGAGGGGAGTTTTGATGCGTCTTCTCTTGACAAAGAAGATGGGAGTTTGCCTACCAACCGCACATGACTGGTGCTCACTGAAGTGTGGGACCTCACGCATGGGAACCACACGTAAGTGACAGACCTGTTGGTGTAATAACTCGGGTGATCATTATATTGTATTAGTACAAAGTTTCCTATGGATTCAAGGGTAGGAAAGCCAAGTTAACTCATTTACATGACATTATTTTTTCCATGAAGCCAAGTTAACTCATCTATCAATTGGTACATTCTGGTTATATTCGAAATTTTACTTGAAACTTGTTGTTCATGCCATTTTACTACTCGCCTAACACTTTTTCCGCGCGTGAAGGGAGGGGTGGGCATGATGCTACCCTGAATTTTTGTGACCCCCCAAAACTAGCAAATACGAGAGAGGCATCCAAAGAAACACACTCGTCCCTACGTACCCCCTTCCCTAAATTTCAAATCCAGCCAAAGGTGGATCAAAAAAGGCAATCGAAAACATGGCCGGATTGTTCATATTTTTCTATATAGTTAGGGTTAGGGTTTATGGTTTATATAGGTGCACATATTTTCATTTCACATTTGTGATGTACAATAATACATAGGTAAGATTCCAAGCATGACCTTTGTTAGAATAACCTTTAACGTGTTCTCTCACCTTTAGATTCAAATGGGCATAAACATTCAGAAAAAAATAAAAAAAAATGAAAAACCAAAGCACATAGTCTTCTTATGTCATATAGTAAGAATTGAAGTTGATAAACAAGGTCTAGACATATTCAAACCAGTCAAATCATGTATCAACACCTAACCCTAAACTTTATCTTATGAAGTCAAGCATGAAGAGAAATGGTTTTTGGTTTCAAACATGAAAATTTCAAAAACCTCCCAAAAGCTTCATTTTAGAGTGACTAAGAGGGATACAAGCTTACCTTTTCATTTTCATGTTTTAAACTTGTTTAAATCCTGGTCAAAACTAGGATTTGACCAAGATTCAAATGGGTATAAAAAATAAAAAATACGCACATAGCCTTTTTATGTCATATAATGAGCATTCAAGTTGATAAACATGGTATAGACATATTCAAACTTGAAAATTCATGTATCTACCCTGACCCTAACGTACCCTAAACTCTGTATTATGAAGTTAAGCATGAAGAGAAGTGGTTTTGGGTTTCAAACATGGAAATTTCAAAAACCTCCCAAAAACTTCACCTTAGAGTGACTAAGAAGGATCCATGCTTACCTTTTCATTTTCATGTTTTAAATTAACTTTTTTAAATCTCGGTCAAACCTAGCTAGTATTTGACCAAGATTCAAATGGGGATAAAATTCAAAAAAAAAACAGAAAATGAAAAACCAAAGCACATAGCCTTCTTATGTCATATATATAGTAAGCATTCAAGTTGATAAACAAGGTCTAGACATATTCATAACAGAAAAAGCATGTATGTACCCCTAACCCTTAACTATGTCTTATGAAGTCAAGCATGAAGAGGAAGTGGTTTTGGGTTTCAAACATGGAAATTTCAAAAACTTCCCAAAAGCTTAATTTTAGAGTGAATAAGAAGGATCCAAGCTTACCTTTTCATTTTCAGGATTTATGCTTGTTTAAATCTTGGTCAAACATAGGATTTGACCAACACACATATATATAGTCTTCTTATGTCGACCATATAGTAAGCATTCAAGTTGATAAACAAGCATGTGATCTAGACATATTCAAACCCGACAAATCATGTATCTACCCCTAACCCTAAACTCTGTCTTATGAAGTCAACCATGAAGAGAAGTGGTTTAATTTGGGTTTCAACCATTGAGATTTCAAGAACCCCCAAAAAAGCTTCATTTTAGAATGACTTAAGAAGGATCCAGGCTTACCTTTTCATTTTCATGTTTTAAACTTGTTTAAATCTTGGTCAAACCTAGGATTTGACTAAGATTCAAATGGACATAAAAAAATTCAAAAACATTGTCTTCTTATGTCATACGATAAACATTCAAGTTGATGAACAAAGTCTAAACATATTCAAACAAGAAAAATCATGTATCTACCCCTAACCCTAAACTCGGTCTTATGAATTCAAACATGAAGATACGTACGTGGTTTTGGGTTTACAATATGGAAATTTCAAAATCCTCCCAAAAGCTTTATTTTAGAGTGAGTAAGAAGGTTTATACATGTGTTCAAACCAGACAAATCATGTATCTACCCCCTAACCATAAACTCGGTCGATCTTATGAAATCTAGCATTCAAACATGGAAATTTCAAGAACCTCCCAAAAGCTTCATTTTAGAGTGACTAGAAAAGATCCAGGCTTGCCTTTTCATTTTCATGTTATAAACTTGTTTTAAATCTTGGTCAAATTAACCTAGCTAGTATTTGACCAAGATTCTAATGGGCATAAAATTCAAAAAAAAAATCAGAAAAATGAAAAAACAAAGCACATAGCCTTCTTATGTCATAAAGTAAGAATTCAAGTTGATAAACAAGGTCTAGACATATTCAAACTAGACAAATCATGTATCTACCCCTAACACTAAACTCTGTCTTATGAAGTCAATCATGAAGATAAGTGGTTTTGGGTTTCAAACATGGAAATTTAAAGAACCTCCCAAAAGATTCATTTTAGAGTGACTAAGAAGGACCCATGGTTACCTTTTCATTTTCATATTTTAAACTTGTTTAAATCTTTGTTAAACCTAGGATTTGACCAACACACATATAGTCTTCTTATGTCATATAGTAAGCATTCAAGTTGATAAACAAGCATGCATGTCTAGACATATTCAAACCCGACAAATCATGTATCTACCCCAAACCCTAAACTCTGTCTTATGAAGTCAACCATGAAGAGAAGTGGTTTTGGGTTTCAAATATTGAGATTTCAAGAACCCCCCAAAAGCTTCATTTTAGAATGACTAAGAAGGATCCATGCTTACCTTTTCATTTTAAGTTTTAAACTTGTTTAAATTTTGGTCAAACCTAGGATTTGAGCAAGATTCAAATGGGCATAAACATTCAGAAAAAACAAAAAATGACAAACCAACGCACATATAGTCTTCTTATGTCATATAGTAAGCATTCAAGTTGATGAATGATACGTCCAATTTGCATCACTATTTTATATCATAATTTGCTGTTATTCATTGATATATTTCATATTGGGACACAATACTTATGTTATTTCATCTATTTTGCATGTTTCATCATTA
>NC_061514.1:328387152-328413280 GCF_022539505.1 Lolium rigidum | reverse complement strand
CTTCCGAAATATTGCGTTCTGACGGTGCTTTTTTCCAGCAGAATCCTGGCTCCGGTGTTCGATCCTCCAATAATGATGAAACATGCAAAATAGATGAAATAACATAAGTATTGTGTCCCAATATGAAATATATCAATGAATAACAGCAAATTATGATATAAAATAGTGATGCAAATTGGACGTATCAGCCGCCGCCAATCCCATCTCGGGGGATTCTGGATATCTCCTCCGGCACCCTGCCGGAGAGGGGATTCATCTCCCGGAGGACTCTACACCGCCATGGTCGCCTCCGGAGTGATGAGTGAGTAGTTCATCCCTGGACTATGGATCCATAGCAGTAGCTAGATAGTTGTGTTCTCCTCATTGTGCTTCATTGTTGGATCTTGTGAGCTTCCTAACATGATCAAGATCATCTATCTGTAATACTCTATGTTGTGTTTGTCGGGATCCGATGGATAGAGAATACCATGTTATGTTAATTATCAAGTTATTGCATATGTGTTGTTTATGATCTTGCATGCTCTCCGTTATTAGTAGAGGCTCTGGCCAAGTTGATGCTAGTAACTCCAAGAGGGAGTATTTATGCTCGATAGTGGGTTCATGCCTGCATTGACACCTGGGACAGTGACAGAAAATTCTAAGGTTTTGTTGTGCTGTTGCCACTAGGGATAAAACATTGATGCTATGTCCGAGGATGTAGTTATTGATTACATTACGCACCATACTTAATGCAATTGTCTGTTGCTTTGCAACTTAATACCGGAGGGGGTTCGGATGATAACTCTGAAGGTGGACTATTTAGGCATAGATGCGGTTGGATGGCGGTCTATGTACTTTGTCGTAATGCCCAATTAAATCTCACTTGTACTTATCATGACATGTATGTGCATTGTTATGCCCTCTCTATTTGTCAATTGCCCGACTGTAATTTGTTCACCCAACATGCTTTTATCTTATGGGAGAGACACCTCTAGTGAACTGTGGACCCCGGTCCATTCTTTTAATACTGAAATACAAATCTGCTGCAATACTTGTTTTTACTGTTTTCTCTCGCAAACAATCATCTTCCACACAATACGGTTAATCCTTTGTTACAGCAAGCCGGTGAGATTGACAACCTCATCTGTTTCGGGGGCAAAGTACTTTGGTTGTGTTGTGCAGGTTCCACGTTGGCGCCGGAATCCCCGGTGTTGCGCCGCACTACATCCCACCGCCATCAACCTTCAACGTGCTTCTTGGCTCCTCCTGGTTCGATAAACCTTGGTTTCTTTCTGAGGGAAAACTTGCTGCTGTGCGCATCATACCTTCCTCTTGGGGTTCCCAACGAACGTGTGAAATACACGCCATCAATCTCCAGTCGCGTCCTCCAAACCGTCCCCCAAACCGCGCCGGATTGAGCGTTTGGGGGACGTGTTTTTTTCGTGCCGCGTTTGGGGGACGTCGCTCCCCAGCCGCGTCCCCCAAACGCCGCCCCCAAACATTTAAAATACTTTTTTTAACACATAAGAGCCATTTATCAAATGTAGCATATGAATAAAAATTTTTGCGAGGATTGTTTTCAAATTAAATTACAACAAACAAGTAAACAAATATAATAAATATGGCTAGATGCTACATCAAGGTGCCACGGTATTTCCTTTGATCCTCCACAAATGCTCAGCGAGATCAGCTTGAAGTTGATCATGAACATTGCTGTCACGGATCTCTGCGTGCATAGCGAGAAAATCAGCAAAATCTGCAGGCAACTCATGATCAACCTCCGCAAGAGGGCCTTGACACTCATAGGGACCAACATGTGACCTAGCATGATTCTTGCGGTCATCCTCGATGATCATGTTGTGCATGATCACACAAGCCCGCATCACCTCCCACATTTGGTCGTGAGACCAGCTTAGAGCAGGGTACCGGACAATGGCAAATTGTGCTTGAAGCACACCAAATGCCCTCGGCATCCTTCCTGCAAGCCTCCTGTCGTGTAGCAAAGTGGGAATTCTTCAGACCTGATAGATTCGAGATTGTTTTGACAAAAGTGGCCCATTTTGGATATATACCATCGGCTAAATAATAGCCTTTGGTATATTGGTGGCCATTGATCTCATAGTTGCATGGTGGAGCATGCCCTTCCACTAGTCTGCTGAACACCGGAGACCGCTGCAACACGTTGATGTCATTGTATGATCCCGCCATGCCAAAGAAAGAATGCCAAATCCACGGGTCATAATCTGCCACAGCTTCAAGCACCACACCGCAATATCCATGACGCCCTTTGTATATACCTTGCCAAGCAAACTGGCAGTTCTTCCATGCCCAGTGCATGCAATCGATGCTTCCAAGCATTCCAGGAAATCCTCTGGCAGCATTTTGTGGCATGATCCTTGCAGTCTCTTCCTCAGTTGGTCCTCTCAAGTAGTATTTGCCAAACTTTCCCACCACAGCTCGGCAAAACTTGTACATGCACTCAATGGCAGTAGACTCACTCATGCGAAGGTAGTCGTCATGTGTATCGGACAGGTGCTCCGTATGCAAGCATCATCATGGCGGTGGTGCACTTCTGAATGGACGAGAACCCGAGAACGCCTACAGCGTCGAGCTTGAGCTTGAAGTAGGGGTCGAACTCTCGAACGCCGTGGAGGATATTCATGAACAACCCCTTGCTCATCCTGTACCGGCGCCGAAAATTGTCGGCATGTGTTGCGTCGTCGGCGAAGTAGTCGTTGTGCAGCATGGCATGCCCCTCCAGCCTCTGCCGGGGCTTCGACTTCCTTCTTCCCGGCCTTGATCCTCCGCGGCGCGGCCTCTTCCTCTTCTCTGCCTCAGCGTCAAGCATGTCCTGGAGGGACGCGATGATCAGCAAATGCTCCCGCAGGTCGTCGTCGAAGGCTTGCTCGTCCTCCAGCAGCAGGGCAACCATCTCATCGTTGCTGTCCATGGCTAAAGCAAAATCAATGGTTAAAATTGCGCCGAGGCAGATGACGCAACAAATAGCGGCCAATCGCGCCTACCTGGCAAGTCGTCGAGCACCTTCTGTGCGCGGAGGTGGGGCAGATTTGACGGCGCGTTCTGGGACGCGCTGGCGACGCGGCGGCGGCGGCACGACCGGCGGGAGCCCCAGCCGCGACAACGGTGCGGACTCTCAGCAGAGATCAGACGCCCAAACGGCCGGGAAATCCAGCGGCGGCGGTGGGGTGGGAGGCGCGGGAAGGACGGAGCGACGAGAAAAGAGGTGCGAACCAACGGTTTATGCAAATAGTCGCCGACATGTGGGAGCCTGCCTCGCTTTTCGTTGTGTCCGGCGTCCCCGGTGCGTCCCCTGTGGGACGGGGACGGGCTCGGGGCGCCGGACACCGTATCGGGGCGCGCCGGACAAAAATGGGCTTTGGGGGACGCGGCTGGAACGCATTTTCTGTCTGGCGCGCCCCAAATCCCTTTGGGAGACGCTTTGGGGAACGCGACTGAAGATGCTCTAACTGTTGGTTATCTAGGGTTGATCCATTTTTAACATTATGTAACGATGGCAAACATTCGCATATCTTGATTTGCCAACTCGAACGCTTGGTCCAAAAAAATTGGCATGAACTTTTCTAATAAACTAACAATTCACAAACATATTCAATATTTTACAATCATATGACATAATATATGCACAAATCGTCCACAAAATATTTAACAGTTCTAAGATCAACATCGATATGTGCACTTTATATTTCAATTCATGAGATACTTTGAGTCATGTTTGTAAAGTTATTCTTTTACAATCCAGAAAATGGGAGAACAAAGCACCATTCATCGGCTGCATTGTTTAAACAGAAAATAAAAGTCTGCAACACGTAATCATCGGAGCTATGCTGAAAAATATATTGGTTTCTCAAGGGTGCACCGTGCACACAAGCAATGACAGAATATACACGGTTTAATGGTGCTTTGAAGTATTCACCGATTCTCCATATTTTCGAGTGACCTCTACAGCACCTAGTTACTACTAGAAGCAATGGCCGAATATGCACACAAGCAATGGCAGTATATACAGTGATTTCTTGCTTTCAGACTAACTTCTAACTAGAGAGTTACTAGAGTAGTAGTGATTAAAGCAAGATGGAGTAAGGAACCAGATGTTATGTTCTCATTTAAAATGCCTCACACGAGGCCATGCAAGGGGCACCAAGACTCAATTTTGGTTAAAATAAGTATTATTTCAGCTCTGTTTGTTACTTACCATATTTTTATATTGAAATAATAAAAATATGTTTCCTTGCTAAATTTCAGCTCTGTTTGTTACTTACCATAAAGACACTAGACGAAGCAAACTTTCACTACCAAGAGACAGATATGAGGTTGTTGCGGTCGGAGCAGCACCATTGGAGAAGCACCTGGACACCGGCACTGCCGCCTACCGTGGAAGTCGCTGCTGCGGAAGCCGTCGGCTAGTCATCTCAAAGTGTGGAGCGGGATCGGTACATCCGGACAGCGACGGGGGCGCGGGTGGGTGTTAGTTGGCTCGTCGGTGGTCATGACAGAGGGGGCTCGTCGACGCTCCGGAGTCAAGGGGCATGCGGCTCTCGGGAGGTGACGGAAAACCTTTGGAAAATCTGGATCGGACCTAAAAATGTTCATATCCATTTTAGGGGTGAACCATTTAGCCCATTGGGCCTTTTTTTGTTACAGTTAACCTAACCACTGGTTAAATAGAATCCAAATCCCATTGTGACCAGTGAGATCAGCAGAAGTGTGGGATGTGGGATGCATGAGGGGAGTGCAGGATTGGAGTACGAAGCATGGCATGAGCAAAGACCATGGTGAGTGGATTTCTAAAAATTAATGGTTTGGATATTAACTTCTTGTCCTCTTGAAACTACCTAGCTCTTTAGATGTGTTGGTCGGTAGTAATGCACGGGTATTCAGTTAGTTGTTACAAAGAGGAAACCTCCCCGAACACGCTCCTAGTTAATGCAGTACAGTACATTATCTCTTTGTGTGACTGGTGCCTACTAGAGAGATGCTTGGTATAGCTGTTCTTTCATGAGCCACAAGATGGTCATGATCTCGCCGCCACTGTTGAGCTTCTGGGCATTGTAATTCCTTATGCACTTTTGCTCGCGCAGACAGAATTGTCCAACCATAAGTTCCTTTGTTTGCTTATTATTAACTATTTTCAACTAAATATATAATGGGTTTTTATTATCTTGTTGATCAAATATGAGCATGTCACTCTATGAGACTTAAGTGCGTTGAACAATTGCTGGTTTATATATATATAAGAATGTTATTTGTTTCAACTAGTTCATCAATTGCATTATTTTTGTGATATTGAAAAAATATTTAATATTGCTAAACATATATTTAAAACATTGATTGAGGCATGCATTGCTCACGCACGCTAACTAGTGTTTCAGAAGTCTTCACCAATTAGCACTTAGGTAGAAAATGAAGCCATTATTCTAGAGATAATATATATATATATATAATAAAGATGACTCGTAGAAAAATATTTTCTATCATCGTTCTTGTCTCTATACTACCATGTTCTCTATAACGTAGCATTCAGCACTAATATATAATACAATAAATCTTACTACTTAATACAATTATTACATTATATTACACCGTAGTTTTTGAAATATATATATGCATGTGATTTGACGCAGCCAATCCAATTCAATATTTCTTTTATCGGGACATCATGTTTTTGTGGGACGAAGATGTATTAACATTTATAGTAATTTTGTAAGCAGACTACAATGAAAATTAAGTTTCAGAATTTTGTGCCTTAGACCAAACGCGTAAAAAATAAAAATAAAAACACAGGGAAAGTTACAGTCTTACAGAGAGGAAATCTAGCTTTGCACTTTCGTAATTAATGAATTATAGTACATCATCTCGTTGCATGACTTCGCCTAGTCGCCTACTACTCTACTAGAGAGATGCTTGGTATAGGTATTCTGCCATAAGCCAAAGGATGGTAGTCATCTCGCCGCCACTGTTGAGCTTCTGGGCATGGGAGTTCCTGCTGCACTTGTTTCCAGCGTAGACGAGAATGTCCGTCCACACATCAAGTACAAGCTTCAAGGTGTTGGCCGTGCCATCTCCCTCCTTCTCCAGCAGCTTCTCGGCAAGTCTTGCGACGTGAGTGAGACGAGGTGCAACGTTGGTTACCTCCCGGTTCACATACGCATCGTACAAGTTGTTGGCGAGGTCCTTCATCTCGGTGGCAGATCTGGAGCTGCTAGAACCTGGGCCGTCGTACACGCTGAATAGATTCTTGATCCTACCACTGCATCGACGGGTCGGGTACTTGGGATTCGCCGATCGCATGCTGACCAGTTTGTCGCAGGTCCGTTGGTACAACCTGTTTTGGGGCTGGCCAGGCAGCATGAAGGGGCGATCCACCAGGAGGAACATCATGTAGTTGGATAGCATCTTGATGGCCTCCACACGCTCCGCTGCGTCCTCGGCCTTGGCTGTGCGGCTCTTGGCCAGGAAAACATCCGTGCCGAGGTGCCAGATGAGGATGCCCTCCTGGAACTCGACACCGAGGGATTCTTTGAGGATGCTGCCTTCATTGTACAGTCCAAGACGGCCCAGCGGGTCCTCGCCCCACTTCTTCCTCAGCATGCCCGTGTCGTACTCCCCTTTGCTGTACAGCCGTTTCATGTAATAAGAGATGAATGTTTTCACCGGTTTTGACAGTTGAACGGTCCCTGAGTGATGCTTCTTGTTCCACCACTCATTGGGTGCAACCAGGTCTGCAAGCCTTCCGAGCAGAGGGGTGGTGAGTGTGTCGGCAGGGCGAGTGCAGAAATGCAGCATGTTGTACTGCCCGATGGTGCCCGACCACCTCCTTGACCTGTACCTGCTGGCGCTAGGAGACCCTCCCTTGAGCTTGACAACATGGTGAAGAGACACAACCAGGAGCCGAAGCCTGTCCCACCTCCGGCTGCACAGGGCTGTGTATTTAAGCCAGTGCCACTTGGTGCTGCTCAGGAATGCAAATGTCCATGAAGATCCTAGCGCGTTCATGAGTGACGTCGTCTCCATAAATAAGGCGCCACCCAGCAAGATGTAGGTGATGGTAATGTCGTCTGTATTGTGGCCGTCCTTGCTGGCTAAGTGGAACAGCACCAGCGAGGCAGCAGCGACGAGCGGCGAGACGGCACGAACCAGGTAACCCAACGAGGTGTGGACCACGGACGCCTTGGTGTACAGGAGGTCATACATGAGGGAGAGCTCGATCTCCATCAGCGCCCATAGCTCCACTCCATCCATCATTTCGGCAGTGTACTCTTCGTGGCCTTCCATGGTGTCCTCCTCAATCACCGAGGAATCGACAATTGCGCGCTTGCAGATGTGGAACAGCGAGTGTGCTCTTCGCAGGAGGAACTCCTCGGGCAGCGCCTTGTCCTGAGGGTGGAAATGCTTGTGGATGGCCGGTGGTTGCGCCATGTCCTGAGGGTGGAAATGGTTGTGGATGGCCGGTGGTTGCGTCTTGACGGAGACGCCGATGCTCTCCAGGGTGCCGCACTTTAGCGCCCAAGTCCTCTCCCCGTACTTGACGACACCGAGGGCGAACATCAAGACGGTGGCGAGCCCAAGCAAATTTCCGCCAGCGATGTTCTGGTAGAGGAGGAGATAGGCTACTCCGAGGACCTGCACGGCGAGGGTTTGGAGGTGGCGAAGCCAGAGCTGGTTGTCCTGGAGCGCGTAGGCGGTGATGTTGTCCGGGCCGCCGAGATGCAGCAGGAGGAACGGCGCCCAGAACGTGACGAGCGGATGCACCTGCACGATGCTGCTGAACGAGAGGTGCCCAACGGCATATATGGCAGTGGAGTCAGCCATGAGGTATGCTAGCCAGAGGATGAACCTTCTAACCGGCGCATCTTCACGCCGGCGGACCCCAGCCAAGATGAAGAGGACGAACTGGAGCCCGAGGCTGAGCAGCACCAGGATTTGCATCGACTGGTGATTCCATAGAGCTAACAGTCCTCCGTCCATGCTATAATCTGCTTCTGTTTGCACTTCCGCGCTGCCTGGAATGAAGGAATTTTCATGACTGTTTCAGATACATGCAAACCTTGAGACCATAGTCCCTTACAATCTGGAATAGACCGAACAATGCATAAAAATGCAAATGCAGTAGCACATTATCAGTAAAAACATGAATTCCATGGCCATGTAAGCATATCTTACACTTAATAATTCTTGATTGCCTAATTTTTTTGTAAATCTCAAAAGTTGCATTTGCACATCGCACACTATGCGTACCCCTCACAACTAATGCTTGCAATTCATAAGCAATGTTGTCAGGGATTTGTCTACATACCAGCCGGGTGAATATACTTCTGTAACTAATGCTTGCAATTCATAAGCAATGTTGTCAGGGATTTGTCTACATACCAGCCGGGTGGGAGTAATCTTGCAGCTAGCAGGGGGCAGGTCCGAAATCAGTCGATGCTATCTTGTCACCGAGAGGTGGAAGCGGCTGCAGGCCGCCGGCGAAGCAAGGAATTGACGGCAAAAATGGCAGGAGGAGCTGTGGATGGCAATACTGACGACGGACATGCCAAGTCCATGATAACTGGATAAGGAGACTAGTCGAGTAGACAAAAATTTAGTGCTAAGCTGGCAGGATCCAGCATACTAGCTACACTTGCAGAGTAGACAAAAATTGCAATTATTAAGAATCAGTTGTGGAAGTTGCTCCAGTGGGATCCCCTTCCAGAGCCTGCTGGAGCTGCATCACGGGGCCACTCTTTTCTCCATTGTCGAGATACATTTTACTGAATCGCATGGACCAGTCTGACTGTAACAGGGCGCAGGACGGTTCCAAGAGGTAGAGGTTCTGAGTTCACAGGCCCCACCACGTTCCTGTTTGGCTGTTTCCGTTGCACACCACGTTATAGCTCTCAAGTGGATTGTACACCATATTTGGAGACTAGTCGAGTATAATTGCACTGTGTTTCTATTTGGCTGTTTCCCGTTGATGCTTGCAATTTTACTTCGAATCATAGTTAAGCGTGTACTTTGTATCCTATGATTATCACTAGAAAATATCATGTTCACTTTGTTGATATCCATATTTCTGCTTCACCTGATGTCCTTTGATGTTGCTATCAACCAATATTTGTGATGATGTTGCTGGCTCATATGATATCACTCTGATGTTGCATGAAGCATGGTTGCAGACAAGTGTGCACCGGAAGCAGAAGATATGGTGCCATGTTGTATGATATGATCGTTATTCCTTTATCAACACCATCAACCAACCATATGCCTTTCACTTCATCTGACATACCAAGGATGAACATGGATACGTCACTTTTTTAGATCAGCATTTGGATCCAACTTAGGGTGTGTTCAATTCCAGAATGAAGAGGAACAAAACGGAATCGTCCCGTACTTATAGCCCATTCTTGTGTCCGGTTGGGCAAAGGGACGGAGCCAACTCGTTCCAGGTAAGGGAATATTCCCCTCATATACAGCGTTCCACCAAATCGGCCGGATGTGGGGAGACGGCTGACTAACGAGAGAAATTAGCGATAGAACATGGGGGACTCGTGAGCAACGGGCGTGGCAACCAAGGACCATGCGGTGCCATCAGGCACGAGCGGCGGTGGCTGGGCATGCACGAGCGGCCGGGCACGAGCGGCGGCGGCCGGGCACACGCGGCCCCGGTGCACGAGCGCGCGGCGGCCAAGGATGCGCGGCCATGCACGATTTTGCCTGTGATTTTGAACTATTCTGGCTCTAATTTATCTCCATTAATCATGATTTAGAGAGGGTTAAACTTATGCTCAAATCAATGAAATATTTAGCAGTTGGAACCATTCCGTTCCTCTCTTTTTCCAAATCGAACATGGGATCGGAACGAAAAACGGGACCATTTCGTTCCTCTTTTTTTTTTGGCAAACCGAACACGGGCCGGAACCATTCCATTACCTCGGAATGGAACCATTACGTTCCGTCCCCTCTGGTTCTAGAACCGAAAACACCCTTAAGGAACACATGATATGTTTAATTAAGGTTGCGGATTATTAGTAGGGATAGACTCGACCCGACCCTTGGGACAGCTCCGGTATTTCAAACTTACCCATACTGTTTTACTGCCACTTATTTTTGTCTCCTATTTTCCTAACATTCTAAACATACCGTTTAGTATTCCAAATTCTCTAGAGAACAATGTAGGTATGCTGAGGCCCATGATGTGTGGCACTTGCCTTTGTCAACGCCACAAAGAGGCGACATGGACCTACATAAGTTGATGTTTCACAAATCCGATAAAGAAAAGGCAAAGGGCCACCCGCCGCCAGCCGCCCTGCAACCGCTGCCACTGCCGGCCACGGTGCTGGCCTCGGCCCCGACTCCCGTGCCCCGGCCCCGGCCATGGTCCCGGTCCCGGCCCGGCTCTAGCGGTGGTGGTGGCACCCCCTCCGTCGAAACGAAGAGGAGGAGAAGTGGGTTTCCGCGACGGCGTTCCATGGGAGGTGATCAAGCGCCGGTGGAGGAAGCCGGGCCGCACAACTACTTGGCCGGGCCTGAGGCTCTCCGTCGGTAGGCATGGAGGATTTGGTGGAGCGGTGGCGGCCTCCGCCCCCGGTAACGGTTTGGCGGTGGTACGCATGATCCGCGCTGCTGTCTTCTTCCCTGGTGATCCGGCAGGAGGAATTGGCCGCGTGTGGGCTGCTGATCTTGCTTTGTTTTTGGTGGCGGTCATCGGGTTTCTCGCATGCGAGGATGAAGATCTTCCGGAGGTCAGGATGCTTTGAACTGGCTGGAGAGATGAGTTCCGGAAAGCTCCACTGACGAATGGAACAGTGCATCTTTTGCCTAGAGTTTGCTGGATCGGGTGGTATTCGGTCGCGCGCACCTATGTTTTTATTCCGACCGTTTGGTTCCGGAGGGAGCGGCGCGAAGATCTATTCTGTGTTGATATCAAGTGACTTTTGATCCATGGTGAAGTCAGAAGAAGGAATATCATGAAGGACGGATTGGTGGACTAGCTAAAGGAGGTTTGAGTCTGCGTGATGCTGAGGGATCTGATTGGCGTTCCGCGCTCTGCAACAGTTGTATGCATGTGGGGGTGGCAGCACAGGGGAAATTCAGAGTCTTACCCCTCAGGGTGAAAACCCAAGGTCTGGCCTTAACTGGTTGTGTCTGGCAATGATCTTGTTGGAGGCATTGTTTTGAGAGTGGGGACTATCTCCAGAGTGAAAACCTAAGACCTTTGGTCGGGCGACGACGACGCTGGTGCACTGTTCCCTTCTTGGAGGTGTCGCTTTTGGAGAGTTTGTACTTCAGGTGTTGTCACGGTGGTGGTTGTATTGCTATTGCTAGGTCTAGAAGGTTGTGGCGGGACTTTTATTTCTTAGTTTTCTTTACTCTTTTTTAGCTGTGTGCATCCGTATTGATATGCCGGAGATGCTGGTGGAATGTATGCGCCAGAAAGAGTTTGGTATGGTAGCTCGAAGGAAGCATTCAGTTAGGTATCCAATAGCCGCCATTCTTCGCCCTAAATTTTATTGGTATCAGTCTTTCTACGAGAATTCGAATTTCAATATGCCAAGAAGACATCCAATGGCTTGGGATAACATTGGCGTAGATGCCGCTCCTTTTGGAACCTCGTATTCTTATTCCTTTCTTCTTGATGTGGATCTGTATTCGTTAACGATTTAAACAAATCCTTCTCAAGGCAAGGCGGAAGTAGTGCTTGAATACCTCTAAGTACTGAGCTCTCAGCTCATTGATTCATGACACTCTCCTTCCACGGGAAAAATCTCTCATTTGAAAGTCCAGAGTGGGGCGTTGTTGCAAAGACTGGATGTAATTGGTATCTTCTGATATTAACATATTCCCTTTATCTAAAAATCTTAAACTTTGTAAACCAATTATTTTCTGCCGCCCATCTCTTTGTTTTGACTTTTAAATCAGATCAAGAGTTTGATTGCATAGCCAATTACTCTAGGAACCGGGTACTTTCAATACAAATAGATTCTGAGTGCAATGACTCTTGTTGCTATCTTCTAAAGTGTGCCGAATTGTTGGAGAGGGGATTTTGTATTTCCCGAATTGTTGTCTCTAATTTAGTATAACATGCAATGTCATTCTTCACCTACAATTGTGCATTTAATGTGGGACAAAGCTACACGGCGGCGCCGCATAAAACCTATCCCGTGCGGCGGCTAATAACAGCCGTATCGATTTTTTTTTGCTCCGTACTGCGTATTGCATACGGGCCTGGCCTATCATGATTAAAAGCATCAGCCAAAATATCTGAGGCACTCACCCACATGCTCTGACGACAGTCAAATTTTTGTTCGGTGCAGCACACATGCGTTTCTCATCTCACCACAATAATATAAATTTTATTGCATTCGTGTAACCAGTTCATCTGGTAATTTCAGCTCGGCCAGATTGTTACCAGTTACCAGTTAATTAATTTTAACTGCCAGATTATTACTAATTACCAGATTAATTGCATAGTAGCTAATAGGTTAATCATTATCAATTACCAGATTAATTACATAGTAGCTAACAGGTTAATCACCATCAATTACCAGATTACTTGCATAGTAATCCGTAGCTAACAGGTTAATCACCATCAATTACCAGATTAACTAGCATTAATTTAGAGGTTAATTAGGCCTAGTTTCCAGGTTAATTATTGCCATATTAATCAGATACTAATTACCCGATTGATTAAGCCTAATTGCCATCTTAATTAAGCACAATTTCCTGCCTAATTAGCTCGCACATATTGCCCCTCTGTCGACCCCTATTTCTCCAACCTCTCGATTTTGGGGCCATGGAAGAACCAAAAGCTGCTTGCCCGTACTGGCCGCCTAGCTTCTCTCGCCGCCGAGCTGAAACTCCATCATTCGGCCGAACCCATCAGCACCTAGCTCTGCTCCATCATCTCAACCGAGTCCCCTGCTAGGCTGCTACTGAACTGTTCAACCGATGTGTGCTCGACGGCGGCGACGGCATCCAGCGCTGCTCCGTGCTCGACGGCGGCGACGAAGGCCTCCCGCGCGGCTCCGTGCTCAACGGCGGCGACGTCCTCCAGCGCTGCTCCGTGCTTAGCGGCGGCGAAGGCCTCCCGCGCGGCTCCGTGCTCGACGGCGGCCTCCCGCCGGCTCCGTACTCGACGGCGGCCTCCCGCCGGCTCTGTGCTCGGAGGCGGCGAAGGCCTCCGGCTTGGCTCCTTGCTCGACGGCGGCGACGGCCTCCAACGCTGCTCCGTGCTCGGCGGAGGCGAAGGCCTCCCGCGCGGCTCCGTGCTCGACGGCGGCCTCCCGCCGGCTCTGTGCTCGGCGGCGACGGCGCCCTCTCGTGTGGCTCCGTGCTAGGCGGCGACGGCGGCCTGCTCCAGTGCTCCTCCTCCCTTCCCTCTCGACGCTGCTTCTCGTCAGGTTCCACAGAGAAGTGTTGTGTTGTGGAGGGCACTCGGGATAAGGTGGGTTAGCAGCGTGAGGATAAAATGTGATCCCTCCCTAAGGAGAACGATCACTTTTTTTTTCCGCCGCACGGAAAGCGTCACCATGCGGCGCTTTTGTTTATATTTTCCCTTTAATGTGATCTGCATAGCATTGGCAGAATGGCTCTTTGTTCTCTTCTCACTTTCTAACGAGGAAATGCAGAGTAAATTCTGAATTGTACAATCATTCGGATCTTGAATTGTGTCTTTCCGCTATATCAGTGAAATTTTTGATCGGTGGTAATATAGTTTTGAATTACAGTTGAGAGGTGAATTTGATCGAGAGAATGAATCGAAAAATACGAATACCTGATTATGCAATGCATTTCAGCCGCCTGGACTTGTATTGGGGTTTTCTTTTAGCGTGGAAGAACAACTGTCGGTGGTAGTTTTCTACATGGGCTGCTCGTTTGGTGCTTGTGGGTTTTGATGGATTTGGTCTGCCCCCGGTACTAGTGAATTGAGCCCACCGATAAATATGGCAAAAATCTTGGGCAGCATGCATGGATGCAAGAAGACCGGCCTGGGGCCTGTTTACTGAAACCAGCCGCTATTTTGTTTTTTGTTCTAAACCAAAGCACTATGACGAACTCATGGCCGCTTTTGTCATCCCTTTAGTACTCCTAGTTATTAACCTAGGTGGAAACGATGACCCGTTGGGGTCTCGTGTTGCATGTTATATACTCCATCCGTTTTGATTTCACTGGTGGAAAAACAGGCTTCCGGGAAGCCCCATAAGTCGCGAAGGTAAAGGAACCGCGACTAATGGGGTCTTTAGTCGCGGTTCGTGTGGCGAACCGCGACCAAAGGCCTGGGCCCAGGGCGCACGGTGGCCAGCTGGTGCACGTGGGGGCTTTAGTCGCGGTTGGCCGGGCCAACCGCGACTAAGCGTGCCCGAAGCGTTAGTCGCGGTTGGCCGGGCCAACCGCGACTAAAGCCCCTCCCCTATATATACCCATCCAGCAGCCCAACACTTAGCCATTTGGAGCCATTCTCTTCACAAACTTCACAAGTGAGTGTTAGGTTTGCTTTTGGTTCCTCTTATGCACATAAGGTGTTTGATGAAATGCCCCAAGAGCATGAAACAAACATGATATGAAGTGTTGGAGTCACACTTGAGCTTTCTCATTTATTTTTTCCTCCTCGATCGCGGTTAGCAACTTGAACCTTTGATGTGTCATTGATAAAATATGCATGTGTGTGTAGTTCATTGTTTAATTTATATTGTTTGTAGCTAGTTAGTTTAACAAATGCATGATGGTTAATTATATATTTTATATTATAATAATGCAGATGAATCGGCAATGGATGTACGGTAACCGACTCTCCGGCGAGTTCGGTGCGGGTTTGAAAGATTTCCTCGTAGTGGCCAATGCGAACAAGCAGGGGGTTTTGTTATCCGTCCATGTGTTAAATGTAAGAATCCGAATGGTTACTCTTCCTCAAGAGATGTTCACATGCACCTGCTTCGGCACGGTTTCATGCCAAGCTATAATTGTTGGACCAAGCATGGAGAAAGAGGGGTTATAATGGAAGAAGATGAAGAAGGGGATGATTTCAATGATGAAAGCTATCTTGCTCATTTCGGTGATACTTTCATGGAGGATGTCGAAGGTGAAGGGGAAGGTGAAGGGGAAGGTGAAGAAGAGGCACGTGATGATCCCGTTGATGATCTTGGTCGGACCATTGCCGATGCACGGAGACGCTGCGAAACCGAAAAGAGAGGGAGAATTTGGATCGCATGTTAGAGGATCACGGGAAGGCGCCGTACCTCGGATGCGATGATGGTCTGAAAAAGCTGGGCTGCACACTGGATTTGCTGAGATGGAAGGCACAGGCAGGTGTAGCTGACTCGGCATTTGAAAACTTGCCGAAAATGTTGAAGAATATGTTTCCAAAGAATAACGAGTTGCCCGCCACTACGTACGAAGCAAAGAAGGTTGTCCGCCCTCTAGGTTTAGAGGTTCCGAAGATACATGCATGCATCAACGATCGCATCCTCTACCGCGGTGAATACGAGAATTTGAATGAATGCCCAAGTATGCACTCGCATTGCGTTATAAGATCGAGGCGATGACCCCGGTGACGATGTTGAGGGCCGGAAACCCAGGAAGAGGGTTCCCGCCAAGGTGATGTGGTATGCTCCTATAATACCACGGTTGAAACGTCCGTTCGGGAACAAAGAGCATGCCAAGTTGTTGCGATGGCACAAAGAGGACCGTAAGTCGGACGGGGAGTTGAGACACCCCGCGGATGGAACGCAATGGAGAAAGATCGACAGAGAGTTCAAAGATTTTGTACGCGACGCAAGGAACATAAGATTTGGTCTAAGTACGGATGGCATGAATCCTTTTGGCGAGCAGAGCTCCAGCCATAGTACCTGGCCCGTGACTCTATGCATCTACAACCTTCCTCCTTGGTTGTGCATGAAGCGGAAGTTCATTATGATGCCGGTGCTCATCCAAGGTCCGAAGCAACCCGGCAACGACATCGATGTGTACCTAAGGCCATTAGTTGATGAACTTTTACAGCTGTGGGGCAGACTCGGTGTCCGTGTGTGGGATGAGCACAAAGAAGAGGAATTTGACCTACGAGCGTTGCTTTTCGTAACCATCAACGATTGGCCTGCTCTTAGTAACCTTTCGGGACTCGTCAAATAAGGGATACAATGCATGCACGCACTACTTACATGAGACCGAAAGTGTACATTTGCCAAATTGTAAGAAGAACGTGTACCTTGGGCATCGTCGATTTCTTCCGAAAGGTCATCCAAGTAAGAAAGAAAGGCAAGCATTACAACGGCAAGGCAGATCACCGGCCGAAGCCTCGCGGAACACACTCGGTGCTGAGGTATTTGATATGGTCAAGGATTTGAAAGTCATCTTTGGAAAGGGTCCTGGCGGACAATCGGTTCCGAAGGGAGCCGACGGGCACGTAGCCATGTGGAAGAAGAAATCTATATTCGGGAGCTAGAATATTGGAAAGTCCTAGAAGTCCGCTCCGCAATCGACGTGATGCACGTTACGAAGAATATTTGCGTGAACATCCTAAGCTTCTTGGGCGTGTATGGGAAGTCAAATGATACAAAGGAAGCACGGCAGGACCGAGCAAAGTTTGAAAGACCCCGATGACCAAGCATCCGGAACGGTTTCAAGGTCGTGCCGCCTACGCTCCGACCAAAGAAGAGAAGGTCATCTTTTTTGAATGCCCGAGCAGTATGAAGGTCCCGTCGGGATTCTCGTCCAATATAAAGGGAATAATAAACATGGCGGAGAAAAAGTTCCAAAACCCGAAGTCTCACGACCGCCACGTGATTATGACGCAATTGCTTCCGATTGCTTTGAGGGGCTCCTGCCGGAAAATGTTCGAGTAGCCATTGTGAAGCTATGTGCATTCCTCAATGCAATCTCTCGAAGGTAATCAATCCGGAAGTTCTACCACGGTTACGAACGATGTGATCCAATGTCTTGTCGGTTTCGAGTTGGTGTTCCCGCCATCCTTCTTCAATATTATGACGCACCTCCTGGTTCACCTAGTCGATGAGATTTCCATTCTCGGTCCCGTATTTCTACACAATATGTTCCCCTTCGAGAGGTTCATGGGAGTATTAAAGAAATATGTTCGTAACCGTGCTAGGCCGGAAGGAAGCATCGCCAAGGGCTATGGAAATGAGGAGGTAATTGAGTTTTGTGTTGACTTTGTTCCCGACCTTAAGCCGATTGGTCTTCCTCAATCGCGGCACGAGGGGAGACTAAGTGGAAAAGGCACGATCGGAAGGAAATCAATGATATGTATGGACGGCCATTCTCCGACCGAAGCACACCACACGGTTCCGACCAATTCCGGCTTGGTGGCTCCGTACTTTGAGAAACACAAGAATATTTTACGCTCGGACAACCCCGGGAAGCTTCGAATCCTGGATTAGGAAGGCCCACATGGAGACTTTCGGCGGTTGGTTGAGAAAACATTTAATGAGTGACAATAAGGTTGTAGATCAGCTGTACATGTTGGCCAAGACACCATCTTCGACTATAACGACTTTCCAAGGGTACGAGATAAATGGGAATACATTTTACACGATCGCCCAAGATAAAAAGAGCACCAACCAAAACGAGTGGTGTCCGCTTTGATGCAAGCAACCGAGAATGGGCAAAAGGTCACATATTATGGTTACATAGAGGAGATATGGGAACTTGACTATGGACCCTCCTTTAGGGTCCCTTTGTTCCAGTGCAAATGGTTCAAGCTAACAGGAGGTGGGGTAAAGGTGGACCGAGCAATACGGAATGACAATGGTGGATTTCAACAATCTTGGTTACCTTGACGAACCATTCGTCCTAGCGAAAGATGTCGCTCGGGTTTTCTATGTGAAGGACATGAGTAGCAAACCGAGGAAACGGAAAGATAAGAAAACGATCGGTACATCATGCGATGATCCAAAGCGCCACATTGTTCTTTCAGGGAAAAGAAACATCGTGGGAGTGGAGGACAAGACAGACATGTCGGAAGATTATAATATGTTTGCTGAAATTCCGCCCTTCAAAGTGAACACCGACCCAAGCATTAAGTTAAATGATGAGGATGCTCCATGGATACGGCACAATCGTAAGCAAGCAGGGACACAAGGGAAGAAATGATGTGTAATAATTTATTGTACCAAACTTTGTTGAATGAATCATGTGAATTATATTACCCGTGATGTGTTTGGTGTCCATTTTCGAATGATTCAATTGACTCGAGATAGCACCGATGATACATGAAATTTGGAGTGACTAAGTCATACTCCCGCATACATGAAATTTGGAGTGACTAAGTCATACTCCCGCATATAGGAAATTTGGAGTGACTAAGTCATACTCCTACATACATGAAATTTGGAGTGATTTAGTCATACTCCTGCCTAGGCGTATAATATGCATACTCGTAGTCTTCATAGCCGCCGCCATTGTACTGGTAGTCGTCGCCTTCTAAGTTGCCGGCGTCATCGTCGCTGCTGTCGTCGCTGTCGTCGTCGGGCGGCGCTCGTGGCTCGAACCGAGGGTAGCGCAGGCGGGGATATCGCCGGCCGTGATGTAGTCCATGACGCTCTGCGAGTCCGGCCGTACCACCATAGCCGACGGCCGGCCTCGTGGAAGTTTCCGAGAGGCGAGACCGTCCTCCTCATACCCGGCGAGCGCCCTCTCACGCCGATTGATGAAGAAGGCGTCCCAAGTATGCTGGTTATCGGGATGCCGGCGGGGATTCATCCGCTGCTCCGGCGTGAGGTCGAGGTAGTAGTGGTTCGTGATGGCCGCCCGGCGCGCAGTACCCCGAGGGACGGGAGGGACCGGCACGCCGCCGGCGCTTAGGCTCCGGCCGGCGAGGGACGCGGTAGCCCGGAGGGCAAGGGTAGTTCGAGGCGCAAAGCTCCTCCACCTGCCGGTAGGTTAGAGTGGGTGCGGTGGAAGCCATGAGAGAGTGATGAGAGATTGTAGAGATGTGATGCTGGCCAAGGCGGGCTACCTATATGTAGTGACAAATGGCGGGAAAAATGGGAGCGGGAAGACAGGAGGCGGGAAGAAAGAGGCGGGGAGAAAGTGGCGGGAAGAAATTGGCGGGAAAAAATTGGCGGGAAGAAAGAGGCCGGAAGAAATTGGCGGGAAACAATTGGCGGGAAGAAAGAGGCGGGAAGACAGGGAAGAAATGGCGGGAAGACGAGGAGGGAAGAGGGGTCGGCGGAAAGAGGCGGGAAGAGGGGGCCAACGAACTTTTGAATTGAATTAGTTTTATTTTTATGAATTTTTGATAATTTGTATTTTTAAATTTTTGAATTGAATTAGTTTTATTTTTCTGAATTTTTTGATATATTATTTGTATTTTTAAGATTTTGAATTGAATTAGTTTTATTTTTATGAATTTTTTGATATATTATTTGTATTTTTAAGATTTTGAATTGAATTAGTTTTATTTTTATGAATTTTTTGATATATTATTTGTATTTTTAAGATTTTGAATTGAATTAGTTTTATTTTTATGAATTTTTTGATATATTATATGTATTTTAAACATTTTGAATTGAATTAGTTTTATTTTTCTTGGTTTTTTGATATATTATTTGTATTTTTAAGATTTTGAATTGAATTAGTTTTTTTTTCTGATTTTTTTGATATATTATTTGTATTTTTAAGATTTTGAATTGAATTAGTTTTATTTTTATGAATTTTTTGATATATTATATGTATTTTAAACATTTTGAATTGAATTAGTTTTATTTTTCTTAGTTTTTTGATATATTATTTGTATTTTTAAGATTTTGAATTGCATTAGTTTTTTTTTCTGATTTTTTTGATATATTAGTTGTATTTTTAAAATTTTGAATTGAATTAGTTTTATTTTTCTGATTTTTTTCATATATTATATGTATTATATGATTTTCAAAAAAGAAAAGTATTTTCAAAAAGAGCTTTAGTCGCGGTTGGCCTGGCCAACCGCGACTAAAGGTCCTTGCGCGCGGAAAATAAAAACCGGGCGAAAATACCTTTAGTCGCGGTTGGGGTCCCCAACCGCGACTAAAGGTACCCCTTTAGTCGCGGTTGGCAACCCCAACCGCGACTAAAGGGGGGTCCCTATATATTCGCGCACGGCGAACCGCCGCGCCACAGTTCTTCTTCCTCCGCCCGAACCGGCCGATCGATCCGAGACGCCGCGCCGCCCTCGTCGTCTCCACGCCGTCCTCTCGTCGTCTCCACGCCGGTCGCCGGCGTCATCGTCTCCGCGCCGTCGCCGCCATCGCCGGCTCCTCCATCTTCTCTTCTCGCCACGCCCCGGCCCGTAAGGATCCAATCCAACAAACGCGCGCCGCCGCCCGTGCCGCGCCGCCGTGTCGCCGCAGCCGCCGCGCCACTGAGAGGAAGGGGCGGCGCCGCACGAGAGCTAGGAAGGGGTGGCGCCGCACGAGAGGAAGGGGGGCGGCGCCGCCGGCCAGAGAGAGGCGCGCGCCGGCCAGTACGAGGCGCGCGCGCGCGCGCACCCCCGGCCAAATTTTTTTTTCTTTTTTTTTTAGTTTTAGTTCTTGTTAATTTCGAAATTAAAATTAACTAAAATTGGACTTAAAAAAAACTAAAATTGAATCATCATATCTGAATCATCATATCTTGAGTGAAAGTTTTTTTAAAACTCACAATAATTAATCTCATGACCATTCGAAAGCTTAAAAATTGTTTTGTTTTGTTGGTTAGACACAAAATATAAATCCCAAACAACATAATTTGAATTGGATCTCATTGAACATCTTCCATGATTTAGTACTGCACCACATTGAACCTCGCGGTTATTCACAAAAAGTGTCTCAATTTTATCAAAATTTTAATGTATCTAAATATTATCTAGTAAGTAGATAAATCTAAATTTTAACAAAGTTGATACATTTTTGTTAGACGGACATCCAAAGAGTACGATGCTCGTATCACGTGTTCGATATGACGCGACACCACCATGCTTTTGGCTGCAAGCTTTTGGTGTCGGAATCGAATCGGTGAGGAACCCAACGTGTCCTCTTTCGGCTCCTAGAGAAACGAAAATAACAGGAACCTAAAATTACCGAAAAGGGTCCATGTTTGAGAATATTCCACACGTAAGTGAGCGACGCCCCTCCCGCATTCCCACTCGCGGCACCCCGCGGTCAACTCGGTTGCTTCCCGAGACGCACACATGCAATAGCTAGGGCGGCGCCCGCCGCGCACCCCCGGCCCCTCCAATCTCTCCCGGCGCACACACGCGCTCTTCCGCGACACCCTCTCCCACCCCTTCTAGCTCGCCGGCCCCCTCCTTTTGGCACCGCCCTTTCGCCACCGCCACCTCCCCCTTCTTCACTTAATTAATTTGTTTTTACTACATGTTTTCAGGATCGACATATGGCGGACGATAGAGCTGACCCGATTCCGGACAACTATGATCCGGACGCCGAAGACCATATGTTCGGCATCATAAAAGGCGATATTCCATATGTGTCGACCGGAGAAGAAGAAGATGATATCTCTTCTTATCCGAACCTTGAGTGTGAAGATGAAGGGCGCCGTCGACAAGCAGATGATGCCGAAGAAACGTCGATAAACGACGATCTTCAATTGGAAGTAGCAACCACCTCCGGCGCCGAGGTATATATATATACATATTGAGCGTCCGGTGATACAACTAACCGATTTGAATAAATGTGTGTGTACTAACGCGCGCGACTCTCTTTCTTATTTTAGCCCTCGGCCGGATCGTCGAAAAAATCGAGTACGTCGTCAAAGCGTGGCGCAACCAAGACGATGAAAGCAGGAGAAACATGCACCATCGATGTTGTCGACGAAGCAACCGGCAGGCCGCCGGAGCCCAAGCAAGAACGCCACCAAGTTTGTCGGCCAATGCGGAGCCGTTGTTAGAGACAACGTCTCGATCACCCGCCAGGAGTGGAATGAGCCAAAGAAGGCACGTGTTGGTTTCACTTTTGTCGATAAGAGAGAAAAAAAGATTGCTTCAACAAGCTTATGGAACATTTCGTTCTACCTCCGGAATACCGCAAATACGATGAGGAGGGTAACAAGATTGCGGAAAACAAGAAGAGGCGCAAGCTAGTCAAACAGTTCGCTATTTCTAGGATGGCCAACGCATTCCGGAAATACAAGCAAAATCTAGCCCATGACTTTGTCAACCAGGGCAAGACTCCGGATTTCAAAGGACAATATGAGAAACCGCAACATGATTGGCCAGAATTTGTGAAGCAAAAGAAATCGGAGCGAGTTCCTTGAACTATCGAAAAAAATAAGGAAAATGCGGCCAAGAAGGAGTACAATCATAAAATGGGGCCAGGAGGGTATCGCTTTTGGCAGCCTAAGTGGGAGAAGATGGAGAACGAGCTGAGGGCGCGAGGAATCCGTCCGGGTACGGAGGGATGGGACCCAAGGGCCAAAAGCTGGTGGTACGGGCATGGGGGATCGCTGAACCCGGAGACGGGGAGTGTGTTTACCAGGGCAAAATAATTACACCCACCCAAAACCTTATTGAGGCAATGAGGGATGCTCAAGAGGGGAGGATCAGGTTCAACGGAGAGAACGACGCCACGACAAAAGCCCTCGGGAATCCCGAACACGGAGGACGTGTACGAGGCATGCCCGGGGACATTCCGTGGAAACTAGGGTTCCCCGGAAAGATGACCCGTACGGTTACGTAAGCCGTAAGAGAAAGATGGATCGGGATGCGGATGTTGTGGCGAAGTTGGTAACGGAAATGGATGTGATGAAGAAAACCGTGAGTGTACTAGTCGCCGAAAGAGATGCAGCTCGGGCGCAGCATGAAGATCATCCAATGGATCTCGGAAGCCGCAGCGGAGAAGAAGCAGCGTGGCTTCCACGGAGGCCTCACCGGCCGGTGCACCGACGATCGAAATTACCGCACCGGAGCCTCGGCTGGTGGTCGAAGTTACTGCACCGGAGCCTCCTCGCTACCCCGTGGACGATATAAAGGAGATGAAAGCATGTCATCCGTATTATCCTATCGGGAACATGTCCATGAAGGTAGCCATCGGCGGTGCTTTACCACTCGGAGCACTCCACCACAACAACCCCATTCAAGATGGCTATGCTCGTGTGACGGTGGAGGAGATAGTCCAAGGGTTTGAGGACCTGGACATTGACATTGCTACACCGAAGGGGTGAAAAGACTTGGAGATGTCAAGCGCCAGTTCATTCTATGGCAGAAGAAATTTATCAAGTTTCCAGGCGAGGCGCCAACAAGTCCACCCCCGTACGGTGGTGGTGGTGGCGGTGGCGGTGACGGTGGCGGTGGCGGTGGCGGTGGCGGTGACGGTGGCGGTGGCGGTGACGGTGGCGGTGGTGCTTCACCTAATACACCTCATTCACGTCGACCGACGACGCCGCCCCCTGGTCCTTGTCCGGCGGGTGATCGACACCGGTACCGCCCCCAATCCACCTCCGGCGAAGAAGCGAAGCAGTCCCGGGTTATTAACCCGGACCCTTATGTACCTAAGAAAACAAAGATACCAGAGCCATCACCGAAGCCTCTCATCCCGAGGCCTTGGGAACTTAGTGTCGAGGAAAATGCAGCGGCCGTGGCTGCTCAAGCATGAGAAATGGAAGGAGGAGTGCAAGAAGAAAAGAGAGGGCGAGCCCAAGCCAGTATTTTCCGATGAGCAAAAGAAGTGGGCTAAGTCATTTTTGAACACACCGTCCCAAGCCGCGAAGAATCCGCTCGACGACTATTTACGTGAACTTCGTAGGCAAGCACTCGAGTTCAAGAGGAACAAAGAGTTGGCGGAGAAGAAAGCCTTGGAGGCCGAGAAAAAATTAGAAAGGGGGAAAGAAGTTGCCCAGCTCGGGGAACAAAGTAAACAATCGATCGCCCCGCTCATAGTGCAAGCCGCCGGTCCGGATGCCCCCGATATCATAGCAGCTGCGGCAGCACATGGATTGACCGTAACGAGTGCCGTGAGAACAAGCGGCCGAGTTAGGTATCACTCTTCGTGCACTCGTTAGGCCTTGATGAGGCGCCAATGAAGGACGTAGTATTTACATATGTGAAGAATGGCCCTCTCATCGAGCCTCGCGCAGGAAGAGGATCTACCTCGACAAATGAAAGGTCTCGCTAAATTGGTACAAGGGTTACATAAAACATGAAAACGCCAAAGACTATATCTATGCGGAAGTTAAATATGTGCATCACTTCAAACGTTACTGGGTACAAATTCCTCTGAGTGAATTGTTCCAGCTGTTCAATCTGCGCGACCTCGACAAATCTATCATCAGTTGCTACGTTCTGTAAGTGATTTATTAATTTCTACCCCATCTCGTTCATTGCCTGCTCAGTTCAGACCTCCTCAGTTCTCGTCCACGACTCTCTGAATATGGATCCGGCGCTTTGGGGCGACATGAGAAAAATGATGCAAAAGTAATTATTTTCATTCATTTGCGCTCTATATCGATCGGCCTATTTCGTTCATCATTTCCTAATATCAAGTAACTAATTAATAACTCTCTTGTTTATTTAATTTTCTTTGCCTCGTAGGGTTTGGAGACGGTTCGTAGATACCAAGGTCGGTGAATTCAAAAAAGAGCTACATTTTAAAATGGCGAGTGCCGACGATCGGGAATACTCAGCCACCGGGGACCAATCTATGTGGATACTATGTTTGTGAGAGGATCCGGAGATACCGCAATGAGCGGGACCGGACGTGTGAGAACAACATCCTGAGGAATAACCTCCGGAAGACGCTTAGTCCAGAAGCTCGCTTCCGACCACTTCAAGAGGAACTAGCTGGATGGTTGGCGAGGGAAGTCATCGATCCTAGAGGAGAACACTATTACGATGACGTAGATCTTTATATGCACCGGAATTTGTAACTAACTTGTTCAAAATTGTATATGGTCATCCGATATTGAATATATATTGTATATGGTCATCCGATATTGAATATATATTGTATATTCCTCTTGAATTCTTTTTGGTTCTAATTTCAAATTTGTTTGAAATTGTACATTCATATGCATGTATGTATACGATGACCGTAGAATATGTGAAACTCCTTCAAAATTAAAACCCAAAAGAAATAAAATAATACAAATTAAAAAGAAACCAGATTTAGGGGGAGGGGGGCTAAACCCTAAACCCTGCGGAGGCGTTTAGTCACGGTTGGCCGGAAGAACCGCGACTAAAGGTCCTCCGCCCTGGCGCTGCCTCGCGGCCCACGTGGATGGGCCTTTAGTCGCGGTTCGTAAGGAACCGCGACTAAAGGGGGGGGCCTTTAGTCGCGCTACTTTGGTCGCGGTTGGGCCACCGCGACTAATGGCAGTTGCCAACCGCGACCAAAGCCCCTCTTTCCACCAGTGTTTAGTCTACATTCTAGAAAAAATGAGACAAATTAGTAGTGCATTTATTAGTACTACTTAGATATTTGAACAACCAATCCAAGCTACATTGAAAATAACAACATCCAATAAAGAGAGTAAAACCACCTCGTTTTCAGTGTTGTTGTTGACTAAAAGCTAGAATGTAGAGTATTTCAGAACAAATTTTGGGGCTAGAATGTAGACTATTTCAGAACGGAGGGAGTAGGTGGAAAAGCCCCACGATGGCGTGTACATGTAGGACACGTAGACGTGTTGGAGTACTACTCCATACAGTATACGTGTCAGGATCTTATTACATCTAACACCCCCCCTTAATCTAAACTACGGAGGGCGACGAAGGAGATTTATATTACGACGAAACTCTTGTAGACTCTTGACTGGGAGCGCCTTTGTGAAACCATCAGTAACTTGATCTTTGCTGGAGATAAACCGAATATCCAACTGTTTACGAGCAACTCTTTCACGTACAAAGTGAAAATCTATCTCAATGTGCTTTGTGCGGGCATGAAACACCGGATTTGCAGAAAGATATGTAGCTCCCAGATTATCACACCATAGACACGGTTTCTTCTTTAACTGAACTCCAAGTTCACACAGAAGAGTTTCAACCCATATTAATTCTGCTGTAGCATTAGCTAAAGCCTTGTATTCTCGCTTCGAGTACTAGACCTTGAGACAGTTTCCTGTTTTCGAGCACTCCAAGAAACAAGATTAGAACCAACAAAAATGGCAAACCCACCGAGTGAAGCGTCTCGTCTTTAAGAGAGCCAGCCCAATC
>NC_061514.1:328366304-328387052 GCF_022539505.1 Lolium rigidum | reverse complement strand
CAAAATCTCACTATACTTATCATGTCATGTATGTGCATTGTTATGCCCTCTCTATTTTTCAATTGCCCGACTGTAATTTGTTCACCCAACATGCTTTTATCTTATGGGAGAGACACCTCTAGTGAATCGTGGACCCCGGTCCATTCTTTAATACTTGAAATACAAATCTGCTCGCAATACTTGTTTTACTATTTTCTCTCGCAAACAATCATCTTCCACACAATACGGTTAATCCTTTGTTACGGCAAGCTTCGGTGAGATTGACAACCTCACTGTTTCGTTGGGGCAAAGTACTTTGGTTGTGTTGTGCGGGTTCCACGTTGGTGCCGGAATCTCCGGTGTTGCGCCGCACTACATCCCGCCGCCATCAACCTTCAACGTGCTTCTTGGCTCCTCCTGGTTCGATAAACCTTGGTTTCTTTCTGAGGGAAAACTTGCTGCTGTGCGCATCATACCTTCCTCTTGGGGTTGCCCAACGAACGTGTGAAATACACGCCATCACGGACATCTAGGACTTTCCAATATTCTAGCTCCCAAAATATAGATTTCTTTTTCCACATGGGTGCGTGCCCGTCAGCTCCCTTCGGAACTGATTGTCCGGCAGGACCCTTTCCAAAGACGACTTTCAAATCCTTGACCATATCAAATACCTCAACACCAGTGCGTTCTGCAGGCTTCGGCCGGTGATCTGCCTTGCCGTTGTAATGCTTGCCTTTCTTTCTTACATTATGATTTTTTGAAGAAATCGACGATGCCCCAGGTACACTTTCTTCTTATAATTTGGCAAATGTACACTTTCAGTCTCATTTAAGCAGTGCGTGCATGCATTGTATCCCTTATTTGTCTGCCCCGAAAGGTTACTAAGAGCAGGCCAATCGTTGATGGTTACGAAAAGCAACGTTCGTATGTCAAATTCCTCTTCTTTGTGCTCATCCCACACACGGACACCAGGTCTGCCCCACAACTGTAGAAGTTCATCAACTAATGGCCTTAGGTACACATCGATGTCGTTGTCGGGTTGCTTCGGACCTTGGATGAGCACTGGCATCATAATGAACTTCCGCTTCATGCACAACCAAGGAGGAAGGTTGTAGATGCATAGAGTCACGGGCCAGGTGCTATGGCTGGAGCTCTGCTCGCCAAAAGGATTCATGCCATCTGTACTTAGACCAAATCTTATGTTCCTTGCGTCATCTGCAAAATCTTTAAACTCTCTGTCGATCTTTCTCCATTACGTTCCATCTGCGGGGTGTCTCAACTCCCCGTCCGACTTACGGTCCTCTTTGTGCCATCGCAACAACTTGGCATGCTCTTTGTTCCCGAACGGACGTTTCAACCGTGGTATTATAGGAGCATACCACATCACCTTGGCGGGAACCCTCTTCCCGGGTTTCTCGCCCTCAACATCGTCACCGGGGTCATCGCCTCCGATCTTATAACGCAATGCAGATGCATACCGGGCATTCATCCAAATTCTCGTATTCACCGCGGTAGAGGATGCGATCGTTAATGCATGCATGTATCTTCGTAACCTCTAAACCTAGAGGGTAGACAACCTTCTTTGCTTCGTACGTACTGGCGGGCAACTCGTTATTCTTTGGAAACATATTCTTTATCATTTTCAGCAAATTTTCAAATCCCGAGTCAGATAGATCTTCCTGTGCCTTCAATTTCAGCAAATCCAGTGTGCAGCCCAGCTTTTTCAGACCATTATCGCATCCGGGGTACAGCGACTTTTTGTGATCCTCTAACATGTGATCCAAATTCTTCCTCTCCTTTTCGGCTTGCAGCCTCTCCGTGCATCAAGCAATGGTCCGACCAAGATCATCAGCGGGCTCATCACGTGCCTCTTCTTCACCTTCCCTTCACCTTCCCCTTCACCTTCCCCACCTTCAGCATCCTCCATGAAAGTATCACCGAAATGATCAAGATAGTTGTCATCGATGAAATCATCTCCTTCTTCATCTTCTTCCATTATAACCCCTCTTTCTCCATGCTTGGTCCAAAAATTATAGCTTGGCATGAAACCCTGCCGAAGCAGGTGCATGTGAACGTCTCTTGAGGAATAGTAACCCTTCCGATTCTTACAGGCAACACATGGACATATAACAAACCCCCCCTGCTTGTTCGCATTAGCCACTACGAGGAAATCTTTCAAACCCGTAATGAACTCGTCGGAGAGTCGGTTACCGTACATCCATTGCCGATTCATCTGCATTATTATAATATAAAATATATAATTAACCATCATGCATTTGTTAAACTAACTAACTACAAACAATAGAAATTAAACAATGAACTACACACATGCATATTTTATCAATGACACATATGAAAGGTTCAAGTTGCTAACCGCGATCGAGGAGGAAAAAATAAATGAGGAAGCTCAAGTGTGGCTCCGACACTTCATATCATGTTTGTTTCATGCTCTTGGGGCATTTCATCAAACACCTTGTGTGCATAAGAGGAGCCAAAAGCAAACCTAACACCCCCTTGTGAAGTTTGTGAAGAGAAGTGGCACCAAATGGCTAAGTGCAGTGAGCTGAGGTCCTTTTATAGGGATGAGCTTTTAGTCCCGGTTGGCCTGGCCAACCGCGACTAAAGACCTTCGGGCCAGGCCTTCGGACCTTTAGTCGCGGTTGGCTTAGGTCTTTAGTCGCGGTTCGCGAACCGCGACTAAAGACCCTATTAGTCGCGGTTCCTATATTTTGGGAACTAATGGGGCTGAACGGAAGCCTCTTTTTCTACTAGTGCGTTCCTGCCGTGACCGTCATGGGCATGACAGCTGTAGCCGGTCATCGCCGTAATGCGCATGGCCACCGTGGGATTCATTTTGTGTCTTCATTTTGTTTTCGCGAGATAGGGACATGAAGACGACGATCGGTAGAGCGGCGCTGACTAAGCTGGCAGGTATGTGGGCTGGTAAATGTATTGATTGCTTTCCATGTATTAACAATTCTGGTGATTGGTGTTTCGCTGTAAGCTTTCCATTACAGATTGTGGGGATTCCGTGATTCCTTGACTGTAGGGAGCCCGCGATTAAATTTCCCTTTTTTACTTTCCTTATTTAGCACACCGGTCTTAATGTTTCTAATGCTGATTATGGAAAGTGATTGGCTAAATCGCACGGATAGCTAGATATCAAGCGGAGACGTTTTATAAGACTAGTACAAACTTTTTGTGCATTGCAGCCGACACAAATAATACACAAAATAAGAGGACAGGTATACAAACTCACTATGATAATGGAACAACCAAAAAAAAGATGAAGGGACTTATTGCTAGAGGTCTCACCTTTTTTAAAAGATTGTCATCTCACTTAAATTGCAGATGTCCGGGTGACCCTATACCTACAACAATACATAGTAATGATGTTCTTGTTTTAAGTAATGGCAACATCATGGATATATAAGTGGATCCACCTTGCTGCGGACATCCACTGCCAGCTCAAGGCCAACCCGGTATTTCGCCCCATCCTACGCCGGCACGCCTGACCGCTGCACTTCACCAATCGCAGATAAAATTATTTGAGTACATAATTTGAGCGACGTACTTCGCTGATAACTACTTTAGTACTTGTTCATCTGGTACCTTGTGTAGCCTAGAAAATCAAGTTACATTTGTAATTGCCCAACATCTTGCAAGATAGAATAAGCCCAATGATGCAGAAAAAGAATCAAGCTATGATCAACAGATGATGATATGTAGTTATGGACATTCAACAGATGATGATATGGAGTCAATATATCCAAGAATAATTGTCTTTCTCTAATCACCATATCTAGACTAAAGAAATTATATTTGCGATGGAATGATTCTTCCTGAACATGTGCAGACAGACAAAAACCACTGCTCGATAACTGGACTACAAAAAGCACAAAACCAGAGGAGAAGCAAAAAAACCCTTACCACACCGAAGTCGAGTAGTAGTCGAAGCCGCTTTTGAACACCAACAGTCCACTCACGCCATAGTTGAGATAGCCGCGACGGAGCAGAGTATATGAATTTGATATCTAGGAAAGCATAAGGTATATTTGCTTCAGAGATAAGATGCACTTTGCATTGCAATGCCAAAAAGTTCAACCTCCTTAATAGGGCATGCTAAGCATCCAATAATTCCAAATTGTTTACTACAGCGAGAAACAAATCATAATCTCACTTTTCTTTTGCACTTCCATGCCATCAGGCATGTGGTCCAACTTATGTTGTTGCCCTCCTGCCCCTCCTTCTCTATTGATCATCTGGCAGTGAGGCTGATAGAGTTAATTGATAAAAAGTTAAGGCAATGGAGTAAGTGGCAATCAGAATAAAAAATATAAATAGAAATACTAACAGCAGGAGAAGTCATAGCCTACACACTATTTGTCCTGTTATTTTGACCATCTTCAACTAATTCCATTAAGCACTGGATCGAAACGCGGATCAACCTGGTAATCATAGTTGGTGCCCTACTGAAAACATATAAATTCATATACAATGCAAATGTTTTAGGTTTGATGGACAATAGCCTTGCAGAACTACTGAAGTAGCACTGAGAGATTTGAAATGGCAGTTCAGCACATTGATATATCGTTGCAGTCATGCGACTCATATAAGTGATGATAACTACTTTAGTTTAAATTAATGTTCTTCAACCTATATGGAAATATTGAGATGACCATGTAAAATAAGTCCTAATTAACCATGGGTAGAATATTTCCAGCAGCCAATTTGCATGCCGAGAACACTAAAACTGCTGTAGGCTATAAATCGAAAGATATGCCATATGACTAAATCCTAATTAAGGTAGGTAGAACACTTGCAGTAAACAATAATACGCCTGAAGAAATGAAACTGTTAATTGCGTAAAAACCATGTTCAAGAAAGGAAGCTTTGGCAGAAGAAATCATGATTGATTTATCGTGCATGCATTGCAAGAACGGGGACCAAACAATACCTAAATGGAGTTCCATGTCTCACAGTGGCCGGAGATTCATGCGGCTCAGGCCGTTGATGCCGGAGTTGGTGGTGCGGCCGCCGTGGTCCTCGTGGTGGTTCTGGTCGCCGCCGCCAAACACCAGATCCGGTCCAGAGAACCTAGATTCGAGCCCACCACGGTCAGGTGAGTCATCGGCGATGGGTTTTCCGGCCACCGCGTCCATCAGATCTGGGATGTGGATGGTGGTTCTGGCCGCTTCTCTCCTTACACCGAGACGCTGGAATCGCGTGCGTGAGATGAAGGGCAAGGGAGGCGAGGTGCAGAAGAATCCATGGTGGCGGCGGCAGGTGAGCTCGATGCGCATGGGCTTGGATCCGTGGAGGATCTCCTAGGCCAGCTTCATCCTCAGCGCTGCTTCTTCGGCGCCATGCCATCAGACGCCATGGTCATCTGCCATCGCCAGGACTTCGAGTTTTCGAGAGGTGCGAGGAAGGGAAAGATAGGAGAGATTTCTGGCGCGGCCCGCGGCCCACGGCCCATGTTCGCGCGAGTGGAAGGACAGGACGACCAAAATCTTGACGTATTGTTGCGGTGGGCAGAATAAGGAACATGTTCCTCCTTTTTAAGTAGTGTAGATTATACAGCCCAGATGCTCCAGATCTTTGACATCAAACATTTTCGTGATGTACAGACTCCCATATAATAGTAAAGATTGATTTATATTAATTTGGTATTGATTGCATAGGATAGCTAACAACCTGTTTTGATCTAAATTGATTCCGTATTTATTACATTTATTTAAATTGATTTGGTTGAGATTTGATTGTTGTAAACTGTCTGATACTACACTTGTGTATATATGTTGCAAAGCCGCCGGCCACAACTGTGATGAGTACTCTTGCTTTACAGCCCACGAACAACACACCGTCGCCTCTACACGTCGAAAGTCAAGAGACCGATTTTTGTGGCGGCAGGTATCGCCCGGTCCGACGGGTCAACGACCGGGGAGGACTTGCCGTCACAACTCTCATCGTGAGGTGATTTTCTCTGATTCTTTCTATTTGAGCCCTCGAGCATTTTTTTTGTTTATATGTGCCGAAGTAAACACTTGCCAGCTTTTGTTTTCATGTTGTTTTTGCTCACATGGATAACACTAGCGATTATAACAAGGGATTTTGGTCAGCATAATTGTGAGATTTTCTCAGGCGTGTAACGGCCACGCACCTCACCTTCAGCTGAGAAAACAATGCAATACCCATCAAGAGGCTATACATTTTGTTGTAAGTTAGGACCTCATGTATTCACTTCACAATTAGAAGAAAATTCTTCCGTAGATCATGCTCTACATTTTTGTCTCCACGGTTTTATTAAGTTTAAGGTAATGAACAGATCATCTCTTCACCTCTACATCTGTGATGCACACAACCATAATTTTTCTGAGATCTAGAAATGATATGCTAAGCAGAAATTGTTCATGAAGCCCCGAATCGTCAACTAGTTGTAGAACTGAAAGAAACTAGGCGATACGTTACATGGTAACAATCCTCCATAATTTTATTTGGATCTTTTAGATGATATTTGTGGGTGTTATGAAAGAAGGAGAGAAACTTATCTTGTTATTATCCTATCTCATAAAACTTAAAGTGCTACGGCATGCACGAATAGTGACCCAGCTCGCTGGTTAGGACTGAGAATTTGTACTGCGTAGTCCTGACGCAAATAGTCATTCCTCACGGTTGTTACCTACTGTCATGAATAATAGTAACATACATGACAGTGGGATTCACATCAGAAATAGTTTGCACTCTGTCATCATGAGACACTTCTGGCGGTGAGAAGTTTTACAGGCTGTTAGGAGGCACACCGTCATGAATGACAAAGAATTCCTCTCGGCCTTTTCTGTGCCATCAGGAATGTTTACCGCCGTCAGGAATATTTCTTCTTTCCTGGCAGGTGTTCATGGCTATTCCGAAAGGAGTTTGGGAGTAGTGCTAGTCATTAGAGCCATTGATTTGGATGGCACGAAGCTGTATGACTAGAGTCATTGATTTAGATGGCACGAAGCTGTATGTCTAAAGGAGAGCCATTGATTTGGATGGCACGAAGCTTTGTCATTTCCTTCAGAGAAATTACAATGTTAAAACAAAACAAAACAAAAAATGTCCAGAAATGAGTAAACTTAGTTCAGTTAAAAACTCATACCAGACAAAACTGACACGTGAAATTAAGAAGCCAAGCATCTATCGGTATCTTTTATTCTCTTAGTAGTTGTGGCTAATATATGCATGCATCCAGTATTCCAGTTGCAGGTAGTACTAGCCCGGAATGACAAATTTTAGCTAAAATACAAAAAGCCATGAAGTTACCTAACAACAAGCAGAACACTTATATTCCTTGCTCGATGCACCCGCAGGCTGCAGATGGAAATTTCTCTTGCTCCTCTGATTTTCTGAATATACTTATATAACAACAAGCATAACACTTATATATGAGCTTCTAATGTCCTCTCTAATCTGTAAGATGCACCTGCAGATGGAAGTTTCTCTTGCCCAGTACATTGCTCTCCCTGGGGTTACACTTCTTATTGGATGGTTAATACACTGGGTATACAAATGGATCAACCCCACATGCAATGGGATTCTTCCGCCTGGCTCCATGGGATTCCCTGTTATCGGCGAGACCTTCCAGTTCATCAAGGCAAACTCTTCCTTGGACATGCCAGACTACTTCAAACTACGGATGAGGAGGTACGGTGTGTAAACGTCCACGCATGTGTGTGTACCATACATCCTGGTTTGCACACTTGAGTTTTGCATTATGACATCCACTTCTTTTAACTGCCACCACAACAGATACGGTCCTGTTTTCAAAACAAGCTTGTTCGGTCAGCCTGCGGTGTTCACTTGCGATGCAGAGGTAAACCGGTTCATCCTTAAGGAGGAGGGCAACGTGTTCCAGATCGGGTACCCTGAGGCGGTGCGCAAAATCTTCGGCGGCAAGAGCATTGACGCATTCAGGGGTGCAACCCAGAAGTTCATCCGCAGGTTTTGTTTCACGCTGTTCGGCCTCGAGAACCTGAAAGAGGTGCTTCTTCCTGAGCTGGAGGGTGCCGTGAGAGAGTGCCTTGCAACGTGGGCCACCAAGCCTAGTGTCGACGTGCGCGGTGGCGCGCCAGATGTTAGTGCATTCGTCTTGATTTTTTCCATTTGACTTGATGTTTGGTCCAAATGTATGACTAATCCCTTTTGTTTCAAATTTCTTGAAGATTCTCTTTGAGCTCATGACTAAGAAGTTCCTTAGTTTTGACGCGGCTAAGTCGGCGGAACTGCGAAAGAACATCGATACACTTTCCAAGGGATTGCTCTCCTTCCCAATATACTTGCCTGGGACAGCATTTTACCGATCGATGAAGGTATTACCTTATTTCAAAAAAATATAATTTCCTAGGTTCTATGCAGTTAAAACCTCCAAACTTTTTTTGGCCGGTAAAAAAGCATCCAACTTTTACTACTGATATATGAGAGTTGGTACTGGAAAAAATATAATCATTAAATTCAACATGATTTTTTATATAATATTTTGGGGATTTCCATTAGTTTATACTATTTTAACAAGCAGTGGTTAGAGATATTTGTTGGTCATTGTACCAATTTTAAAACAATTATTATAGTGCCTTTTCCTATATAGGTCCAAGCGCTGAAAGTTTGAGTATATGTACTACAAAAGGCCGAAGGTGAAACCAGTTCATCTTTGATTGTGGTTTAACCCATACTCTCATGTATTCAGGCATGGAAAAATGTGCGCAAGACAATCCGAGATACACTGACAGAGAGGTTGCGAACACCTGATAAGAAACATGGTGACATGCTAGACCTGATTGTGGAACAACTACATTGTGAAGAGCCTTTGATAAATGAGAATTTTGCTGTTGATATGGTTTCCACGTTATTATTCGCTGGCATCTATACACTGGCTGCAATCATTGCTATAACATTCAAGTCCCTACATGATAACCCTGAAGTTGTCCGTGCTCTCAAGGTTTGTTGTATTCTAGTACACACCATTAGTTTGTAATACTACATCGTAAGTAATATGGATGTTGAGAAATATCCAAGTGCAAGCTTTTACACTTTTAAATTTTAAAATTTATTTTATAAAAATATGTGATGAAAGCAATTAAAACCCTGGAAAAATATACTTTCAATAGGAGGAGAACCAAGCGATACTGAAGAACCGGAAGGATGGGAATTCTAGGCTCACATGGGAAGAGTGCAAGTCACTGAGATTTACTACTCAGGTTTAAGTGAACATTGTTGTACTTTTATAGGGCGACATGGTGATTGATGGTCCAATAATTTATTTATATATTTCCTAACGTGGTTGTATCTTTCTTTGGCTGAAGGTTACCAATGAGATTTTTCGAATAAGCAATGCCGCCATAGGAGTTTTCCGGACAACTCTAATGGACGCACAAGTAAATGGTACATATCCATGCACATTCCATTGAACACCATTATACCATTGTTTATTTGATTAAAAAAATCACTATAGTCAGTAGCACCTTTCATAGTTGTAATTGTTCTCCATACTGCAGGTTATACAATTCCGGCTGGATGGATTGTCATAGTGAACCCCATGGCACTACATCTCAATGCGGAAGTGTTTGAAGATCCACTCAAGTTTTACCCATGGAGATGGATGGTTAGTGACCGAAAATTAAGTGTTTCATGCATAGGACGATACTGAATGATGTATGTGTTTTATTAATGAAGATTAGTATTTGACCGTCCCATTTGAAGTTGATGGGGTATCACCCGGAGCGTCAACATGCTATAGGGGATGTGAAATAAGAAAATTATAAATTGTAAAATACTAGGAAGTTAAGGGCTGCCTTAAAGGATGAAACAATAGGAAAATGTCTCAGTCTAAAGCAATTTCAGCCCATAAATAGCCAGAGGGTAATTAGAGATTTTATTTTGTTTTCACTAGTCCATAGTACCTTGTGTACTTGTACTAGAGAGGAGGGAATAGAGGAACATGCCCCCCTGCCTTATAACTCCAATAAATGCAGTAGGAGAAACAATTACATCTTAAAGAAAGGTGAGGTAAGACTAGTACAGTTTGGGTGCAAGACTAGTTTATAGGTGTATAACTTCTAGAAAGATGGCAAGAGTAGTTCGGGGCATTCTAACATATGAGTCGGTCACAGATACCAGATGATCATACCGAAAAAGCTTCAATGTGTCCCTCTTGTGAAAAGTGAACGATACCTTTACCCAAGGATAGCATATATCCATTACTTTCAAGCAACTCTCTATGTGCATAACATGCAACCATACCATTTTATGTTGTTCCATGATAATAACAATATACTTATATTTTTATATATTTTTTCTAGTAATAATCTTTCTTAGCTAGATTGCCACTAATATTCACTAACTAAAAATGCAGGATGAGACAAAACGTAGCACACTGCTTAAGAACTTTATGCCATTCGGAGCAGGCATGAGGGTGTGTCCTGGAGCAGAATATAGCAAGGCTGTAGTAACACTTCTCATCCATGTTTTGGTGACTGAGTACATGTGAGCTTTTCTTGCATCTCAAAACATGCTACTATCTTTTTTTTAGTAGAGATAACATAAAATTCAGCAGTGAATGATGCAAGCTGCTTATTTATATGAATTTCTTTGTGTTTTCATAGATGGGAGGAAATCAGAGGCGGAGATGTATTCCGTAGCACAGATGTGATGTTTCCCAAGGGCTATCACATCCGACTTCAACCAATCACGTAGGCAAAAGGAACTAGTGTTAGTCTAGAGAAAAAGGATGTCAAACACATGCCAAACTTCTGGCCATGTGCTTCCTATTATCATTGTGTTGTAAGGAATTTCAAAAACTCGTGTTTGGTACTTAAGGTTATCAAGTGAAGTTATCATACACCAATATCTCACGGTTGATCAATTTGTAAGTGTTGTGCTATGGTTATTTCATAGTATTACCAATATGACTTGAAAGTAATTATGCAGACCATTCTATTTCTCTGTAAGTTTAGTAGAAAACATGTCGTGCCTTGCAATGGGAGAGAAAACTCCATTTCATATAGGCATCCACATATCATGATCTCCTTTTCACTTATTCAGTTATCTTTTTCTATTCCTTCATTTTCAAGATTTTATTTCTCTAATTTTTTAACTACCTTCCCGCTCTTAAGAGAGTTGATAGTGATATAGCAGCAAGAAGCGGAGCCTAAACGTGACAAAGTAGATTACTTCCATCAGAGATACGACGGTTGTTGCTAAGACTTACCTTATATTTGCATGTGGAGGGGAAATAGGCAAGCAACGACCTACATATACAAGATTCGCAAGGAAACAAGAAATATACCAAGAATTTTCCACTAATTCCTTTCGCGTAGAAGCTTGAGGCTAGATGGAACATATAAAATATTGATAATTATTCTATCTGGTATCTTTCTTTGTTTAAAGTAAAGAGGAAGAAAAATAAATAGTGGCACATGTCAGATTATCAAGACTTGAGTAGAATATCCGAGCTTCAAGTGCATGAGCAATATTACCCATACAACGACTAACCTCACAAATGCAATACTTAACATATTGCATCCAGTGCAGCTCTTGTAATTTCGAGGAAAACTACCCATCAAATGTGTTTATATTCAATAATATAGTTTTGGCCTTGAATATTGCATGGGCCTTAGACACAACTCCTTGCATATGCCGCTGGCAAGACATAACCTGACAGCTCTTCCAATGAGTTCCTTCTCACTCTAGTGTCAATTTCTGTCCCCACTTAAAATACTTAGTTCATCTACACAACCAGCATACTTAGGAGCAGCCATGAATGGATTAGGAACATATTGCAATATGTAACAAAATTTGCACTATGCTGCTAAGATCACGATATTGTAGATTATAGGGAAGCAACATGAACATCAAATAATTTCCATGTCCTTGGAATAATTCCGATGACACTCTCTCAAAAACAAACCACAAATATACTCTCATAATAGATTGAATCACTTTAGGTATGTGACCCAACATGTTCAGTAATGTGTAGACACGATTACGAATTCAGATCAATAACTAACAACGGGACATGGACACCCATGATAGCTCTCACACACACACAAAGACACGCACGCGCGCACCCACCCACACCCACAAATAATATCGAGAGGGTCCGAAGTGTCTCTCCCCATCGTCAGGAGGAGCAATATAGCATTCTTGAACTATCCAAGTTCCCATACATACTTTCCACTACCCGGTCCTCACCGTTATGACCACCTATTACGGTAACGTCTGATGATAACCAAAGTGCACCTTTCTAGTACGAGGTCACTGAGGTCACTGAATTCCTATGGTCTAAGGACTTGTGCATAAGACACGAACAACATGATGATTATATTAACAACAAATGATAAAACTAGCTCGTAGTATATCATCAGATTGGATTATACCTTGTTCTTATAACAATGTACTCTCACTGTTGTTGGCATCCTTGTTACTTTAACAATCTCCATGATCTGGAAAAACATGGTCATCTCACAACACATTAGCTAATCCTAGAGGCGGGACTAGAAACAAGTTGGCGTATGTATTTCTACATGTTCCTATGAGCTTCCCTTCGAATCTCACATTCAAGTACCATAGCAGTTATATAGCATAAAGACTTAAAAATTAATCATAAACTAAAAATTAAATAATTAATAACATTTATTATTGCTTCTAGGGCACAATTCCTTCGCATTTGTGCATCTTCTGCATTTTGACAAACATATGTTGTACACCGGTGATATCACATATATAATTTGCCGAGGAGACATATGCTACGTAGGGAATTAGGAGGGCAAGGGAGGGCATGGGCGACAAAGGAGCGGGGGGGGGGGGGTGTTGGCGAGCGTGAGGCGATTGCAGTGGGCTGATGTCTACTTCAATCATGGAGTCCCCGTCGATCTCTTCTTGTATCACGGCTTGAGTAGTAGCTGCTCCTCCTCCATACCATGATTTTTAACTGCACCGCTCTTTGCTTCTTGCACTTCCCGATGAAAACGTGCCCTTGGCAACACGGGCCTTACGCGGCTTCTGGCTAACTAGAGCTCGAGGACGAGGAACATGCGCAGGTGGATGGGATCATGGGATGTGGCAGCGGCAAAAAATCTCACGAGACAAAGCGGAGGTTCTTGGAGTGGAGAAAAGAGGATGAGATTGAATGCGTTGATCGATAAGATGGCCGTTTGCACAGGAGTGGGTGAGATCATATCAATCGGTCCCGCAGAATTCGACGTGCTGCACAAATTTGAGAGAGGATTTCCCACAAGTCAGCGCACACAGTAGAACCAAGAGAGGAGATCATGCGCGAGAAAATAGGAGAAGATATACATGAGTGTGGTGGCGTTTGTTAAAGAGTTTGTTTTGCTACGAGCACTACATCCACGATGACATTTTTATAGTTAGGAGAAAATGTGACACCACACATTCACAACTTCCGCATTGATATTAATAGTACCGTAGTAAAGATTGTTCGTGAGGCTTTTCGTAGTACAAAATAATTCTTTTTTAGTGAGTTTCGGTTAAATGGTTGGCCGCTGCGCAACTCACAAGACCGTGGAGAATCAACCTGTGCTTGGATGATTAGGATGGCAAAATGGTACCCTAGCCCACTAGGGTTGAAACGTTAGGGCTAGGGTTGAAACGTTATGTTTTAAACTTTGGTGTGTTATAAGGACGAAATGTTCTTTAAGTGAAGGAGACGTTCCCATCGGTAGCGAGATATTTGTGGTAACTTTAGCAATCTCAAAATCTGATAAATTGGTTGCTTCAACTCGGCCTTTCAGATCATAGGAAAGAATGTGCGTATATATATTTATAGGAATGAGTGTATATATGTTTTTTTCAGCGTTTGTAGTGTGTGTTTGATAAAAGAAAACTCACAAGGCCGTGCCATGTCTTGGCATTACATTTCTTCTGTTAGGTTTAGTTTATAGTGACTGACCAGAGGGCCCAAGGCGTCGGGTGTTAAGCCGCATCGGGATTTAGGGTTTTCTCCTCCTTTCGCCTCCCAATCCCCATACCTCCTCCTCCTCTCTCCCACTCCGGCGGCGGCAGCAGCGGCGGCGTACTCCAGCGCAGAGACCATGGCGACGATCGTGAACACCACGGAGGAGGAGCCGATGCTGGCGGTGGTGCGCTTCACCGCCGAGCTCGCCTGGGCCGACGCGGGCCCCGACGTCGCCGAGCCCGAGGTGGCCCGCCTCTGCGCCGAGGCGCAGCAGCACGTCCTCGCCGGCCGCTGGCTCGACATGGCCTCCCTCATGCTCGCCTCCGCCGACCTCCTCCTCCTCTCCCCCCGCGTCCCGGACAAAGGTCAGCTCACCCCTCCCCCCTCTCTCCATGCCCCATCTCCCGCGCCTTGCTTATCCTATCATCGTGCTGCAGATCTCGAGTGCATCCTGGCCATCATCTGCAACCTCGTCACCAAGGCCGGATCCGACGAAGAGGCGCTGCACATCGCCGAGGCCATCTGCGCCAAGCTCGTCCAGCAGCCGGGGGAGAAGCCGGCGCTGCGCATCAAAGTGTAAGCTTTTAACACATCAACTCCGCGCTACCCGTGTGTTGCATCTCTATTATAATTGCTTCTTTCCTTACGATGCCTAAACTTCGCTTCCAATGTATGTATCTCTGCAGCCTGTTCAGCCTGTACAACCTGCTGCCGAGCACCTACGGCAAGGCCTTTGTCTACAGGAAGGCGCTAGAGGTCGCCGCCGCCGGGAAGGCTGCAGACTGCGTCGTCCCCAGCTTTAAGAACATCGACACCTTTGTCGGTGACTGGGGCATTGGCAAGTTGGAGCAGAGGGACCTGTTCCTCGCGGCCGCCAGGATTCTCAAAGACCAGAAGGGGTACCCCCTTCGCTTCCAAGTTCATTGCTTTTACCAATCATGCGGCAGGATTTTACATTGATGCAATTCAATCTTGTTGTGATTAACAGCATGGGCAAGGAGTACTTCAAGTTCCTGAACAAGTACCTGGCAACGTTTGATGGATCAAGTGATGATGCCGACGTGATTGGTGAAGCAAAGGAAGAAGCTGCTGCAGCAATCATTGAGTTTGTCAAGTCAGCTGATCTCTATCAGGTACTCCTATCCTTTAGTTAACATCTCTGTTGCCAGGTCTTCTGTTTGTGTGAAAATAACTTGGGAAGAGATAGTGCGTATTGAGTTTCATTCCCTGTGAGCTATTCATCACTTCCACCGTATCAGAACCGTGATGCAACATGTTGGTCTTCAACCATATTACCAAATATGAATTTAGTTATAACATGCCAGTATTACCTATTTAGCTACACAGCCTGCAATGTGCCAATGTCTTGTCAACCCTGAATATGTGTGATTTTAACATTGTGGTGAGCATGTCCTGTACAATCTTTCTGTTTTGGATCGATATACAAGCTTTCTGTTTTGGATGGATGGCTTATTTCTTTCAGTCAACTTGGCCCACTGCTGCAGCATTTCATTGCGTTGGATTGTGCCTCTACTACCGCTTTGTATGGTGCCGTGTCTTATATGCCAACATAGTTCTGAGACTCTGGCATATATCGACTTTTAATCCTGACAAACTATACATCTGTTTAGCATGCTACTTAAAAGACCTTGCGCCTGCACTTTCATTCCATATAATTTATTTATGGAAATATGTTCATATTGCAGTGTGATCTGCTCGATATGCCAGCTGTTGCACAGCTCGAGAAAGATGAAAAGTATCAATCAGTTTACGAGCTATTAAAGATATTCCTTACTCAGAGGCTCGATTCCTATTTAGAGTTCCAGTCTGCTAACTCTACCTTGCTGCAAGGATACGGTATGTCTTGTTGAACAAATACTAACAACTTTATGCTACTTTATTTTGTTTGTTATCTAATGATGCATCATTTACAGGACTGGTTCATGAGGATTGCATAACCAAAATGCGGCTGATGTCTCTGCTTGACCTGAGCAGCCATTGCTCTGGCGAAATCCCTTACTCCGCAATTACGAAAGCACTTGGGGTAATTGACTCATCTTGCCTTCCTATTGTTGTTCACTTGCTGTAATGTCTTATTAACTTTTCTTGTTCTTTGTTAGATCAATGATGATGAAGTGGAATATTGGATTGTGAAAGCAATTTCATCCAAGATTTTGGACTGCAAAGTTGATCAGCTTAATCAGTTTGTCATTGTCAGGTATTTATATCTGCAGGATCTTTCTGGGCCACTGTTCATAGTTTAGCTGTGCATCAACGTTTTGTGGTCTATATTACAGTGTTATGTTCTTTCTTTTATTTAATGCATGCTCTTCTATGTAATTTCAGTCGGCATACTGAGAGGATCTTTGGGATACCACAATGGAAGAGTCTACGTTCAAAGCTTGGAGTTTGGAGGGTAAGCCTCTTGCAATTATCTCCTCTTGGATTTACAGCTTGATAATTTGGAGTTACAATTAGTTCAGCAAACGAATGCATAGCTTTCCCAGTTTCTTATGAATGCCAGAAGTGTTGGATTCATATTTTACCATGAAACTTTAAGTGCTTACCATGAAACTGATTTAATTTCCTTGTAAAAATTTACTGCAGGGAAATATCGCAAATGCTATCAGCACTATCCAAGCTAACAAGGTGGCCGAAGATGGTGCACAGGGGATGCAAGGAGTGATGACCCGCTGATTGGAGAGGAAGTTGCTAAATTGAGATCATAGCCTTGAGATTAGATGCGCAATCATTTTGTACTAGATATCTTGTAATCCAAAATACTTTCTACCTGTTACCATGGTTGCTAGATTTTGGTTGCAACAGCATGCCTAAACAAATTTCATGTTGCATGAATTTTGTAGACAAAACCATGCTTAAAGTCAGCCATTACTTGTTACACAAAGTCGTGATTGTTCATACTGGATGCTTGTTTATCATGATATTGTTTCTTTCCAAGGTTTGGCTTTGGGATTGGTGAGAATCTATATCTCATTTTTGTTATATCAAACATCATGTGCGACTTTGCTGAATGCTGTGCTATAGTTTGAAGACCGGTTCAGAACCAAAATTGCCTTGTGTTCCTACAAAATTATTTCCAAGTAAACTGTGTCCTGGGCTTATCTGGTTTAAGTGTATGCTCAAACAGCTCGAGCTTGGTATTGTATTGAGCATGTACCAAAACTGTGCAGAACTATGCAAAAACTCTGAACTTTGCATATATCACCTTTTGGATTTTCCAACTCAACAAATGAATACAAATCACGACATGTACAATTACATGGCAAAGAGCCAAGAGCTGCGAAACTAGTTATCCATCCTACAAAATATCTCCCAGAAATGGACTGAAATGTGTAGCACCGTCTTGTCAAGAGCTGCTTCCCAAAGGTAGTCAATCTGGGACGCCTCTGTGCCTGTTAAGCCAAATCTTCAAGGCTTAACTGCTATGTAAATGCCTGAAACAAAGTACCGCCAATTGGGTTTAGAAAGGCCTGAAGAGATTTGCACAAATACACTGCAACTATGTTACAAACTTATTCCGAGGCAAAAGGGATATCAGTGATGAACGCTAACATATGCATAGTCAAAGTTCACCTTAGGTTTTTTAATGATGAACCGGTTTTACTTTGTGTTATTTAACAAGAGTTCAATAGCAGTTTGATGTTTGAACCACATTCTTCATTGATTCAACTTAACGAAATACTGCAAATTATCGGAAACTTGCAAATTGGAAATTATATTTTTAATAAAATGAACCAATCTAGCAAACATTTTCAATACACAGACGAAAAGCATGGTTTTAATGAAAACAAATAACTGTATAGTGACTAAAAGCCAGCTGTACACACCGTAGTCCCTGTCAAACAAGGACACCGGGTAGATGAAAATTCAAAGGAGTCTCAATCAGAGGACAACCATTTTAATATACGGAGCCCTACAAGGCACATCTTCAGCAATTTTGTGGAGAAAATAGCATTGGAATAAAGAGACAAGACAAACAGAACCGAATGACAATCGTGTATGCCCGCTAGCGTCAAGTTGAAGGATGTAAGTGCGCAATCAGTGAGAAATAGCTAAGAAATCAGGATCCAGATGTGGAGAGCGAAAGCAGAGTTTGCAAATGGATTGAAAAGTAAACCAACCTGTCAAGTGAGTTAGTGCTTGATGAACAGAGCTGTTGATACTACTATTTTAGAGGAATAATCACATCCAGATTCGTCGCAACTCGCCATCCTTTAGGATAGACGAGACTCTCAGATCCAAATGGCACATGCCAGTTCATTATTTGAGAGCAGTCAGCAGGTATGCCTTCCATCTGGCTTTCATCCTCCACTAGCTGCTCCACAAACGTGGTTCCCTGCAAAGTAACAAGAATATCAGCTGCTATAACCATGCAGAAATGCATTGGAAACAAAGTCCAAAGAAAGGGATCTCCCATTTGTTTGATCACCACCATGTGGCATGTGTTAGATGGCTACATAGAACTGTTCCTTATTGTTATTTTACTCCAACGCCAGCTTTTATTTTATTTTAAAATCCCGCCATATCCAATATCGGTATAATGGTTGGTATGAGACAAATTGTTGATCAATTAAATGATGAATAATAGGCCACTAGGGTACTTGAACATAGTATGTGCAAGTGAAGGGATTTAAAGACGAACAAAGGAGCTTACTTGGAAACCCTGTTCAACCATCTCCGGATGCCGGATCGAATTCCAGGCCAGATGGGACCTGAGTTTGGAATCCCAGAGCATGGTGCTGTTGAACGCAAAACCCGACATGGCGACATGAAACCTCTGGAGCTTGTTTCCTTCCCCACTTGTATGCCACCCCACAACTTGGTTCTGTTTACATACGGGGCCTTCCAGCACGACGTTGTTACCGCCGTCAGAGATCACCGGAACAGGCCATGTGCCAAACCTCCTAATCATTGACAGGCAGCAGCAAAGTCAGCAAGTTGGATCTTTAGGCATCATCAGATTTTATCCAGTGATACAGAACATACAAGGTTTGAAATTCAATGCAACCAACTGAATATTTGCTTGCAATATTCACAGGACCGCTGTTCTAACATGCAAATTACCACCGAGTACTGAATCATCAATGGCAAGCTAAGAGGCAAATTATTGACACTAGTGATTGCTGAATCAGTGAGAAGGAAAATGCTACTCGAATTATCATCAATGGCAACAGGGAGTAAGAAATCTGAGCCCGCTGTTTATTACGCATCAATGGTAGCAAGGTCTTGTGGATAAAGTTGCGATCTTTGACTCGGTTCAGGCAATTCGATGCGAAACTCGTTTTGCCATCCTAGTAGAAACCATAAATAAACTAACTAGTATACCAAGGATCTTAGTACTAAGACATGAATCAATCAATGAGTAATTTCAGAGTTTTACCAATTCAACGCATTTGACTGAATCTGAATCAGAGAAATTGGAGCAAGCAAATGGCGGGCACCTACCTGATCTGGCGGAGGCGGTCGAAGAGGTGCAGGGAGTAGACGCCCTCCTCGTCGGCGAAGTATACGACGCCGTCGAGCCTGTGGTTCTCGACCACCTCCAGCCCCGCGTTCATCTGGTGCGAGCGGTAGTCGACGGCGGAGGCGTTGAGCTTGTCGCAGCATCCGACGTAGCGGTGCATGACGGCGGTGTGGCGCAGCGCGAGGGCGGCCTCGGCGGTGGGCTTGCCGGCCTCGACGACGACCCAGAGCAGGGGCGGGCGCACGAGGCGCAGCGTCTGGCCCAGCCGGCTGAGGTAGTAGGCCTGCGACGCCCGCGCGCGCGTGGGGGTGATGACGATGAGCAGCTTGTCGCCGCCGCGCTCGGCGGGGGCGGCGCCGGGGTTGGGTTCTTGCTGCTGGTAGTGTCTGGGGAGTTGTTGCTGCTGCTGGAGCTGGTTGAGCTGGGAGGAGGTGCCGGCGTTGGGCGGGACGGGGAGGTGGGGGCGGAGCGGGAGGTGGGAGAGGAAGTGGAGCAGGCCGAGGAAGGAGCCGAGGAGGAAGAAGGCGGCGAAGCGCGGGAGCGGGCGGCGGGCGAGGAGGAAGAGGAAGGGGTGCCTGGTCCCGGGGTGGTGGTGCCTGGGCGAGGAGGCGGAGGAGCTGTGGCGGAGCGGCGAGGAGGGCGGGGAGGCGGCGGCGAAGGGGTGCTGGTGCCGCAGCAGGTGCTGCGACTTGGCCGGCGAGTGCGGCCGCCGGATCGACGCCATCGATTCGGCCCCAAGATCAGTGCTTCCGAGAAGGCAAGAACTTGCTGCTGCTTCGGGCTATGAGAGAGGCCGGCCGGCGGGGTTAAGAAAGAAAGAGGGGAGTTGGGCCGAAGCTGGCGGGATCAAAGAAGAAGAAGAGGCAGCAGGAACAAGAATGGATCGCGGCGCGAATGGCGGGGGGATGTTGAAGCGGAGAAGCGAATGGAATGGAAGAAGGTTGGTGTGGTTTGGTGGAGGCGAGTCGGAGGTCGCCGTGGACCAGAAGAAGCGGAGAGGGAGAGGTTAGGCGGAGGAGAAGGAAAGATGGATGGAAGGCGAGAGGAAGACGACGCGGGGCGGGGGCAGCTGACGCTGAGGGAGGAAAGGGCAACGGAATGAGAGCTACAGCCTACAGCTACTACTCCATTTTCGATCTGTTCCCAGGGGTTGTAGTACTTGTACTATACGTAATAACAAGGAAGTGTTTAATTAGCTCCAAACAGAATTTTTTGGATATTTTGGTGACGATGGAATGCTGGGTCCGTTACCGTTTACTACTGGTAGTTTGACTTTAATTCTCAGTTTACTGGAGTAACTTCGTTTTTAGTAGAATTTAATGTCATAGAA
>NC_061514.1:328353799-328366204 GCF_022539505.1 Lolium rigidum | reverse complement strand
TTATATACTAGATTGTCGATTTAAATTAATTAACTCAACTTTAATTAGATATCGATGTATCTGGATGCTTTTATTGACTATATATATCTGTATCTAGACAAAGTAGACTCAATTAATCTTCTAAAAAAAATCAGTTCATATGAATAGGAAGGAGTAGTTAAACCTCACTTGCAACCTACCTTACAACTTATATTTACGAATCATGATGCAAATGCGACATGCGACGTTGTAAAATACTAGTGAGCACAAGCTTCGTTCTTGGTCGATCTACCGAGAACTAGCAATTTCCTTGACTTTAACCAACATCTGATTTTGGGATATTTTTTTTTTTGGTTTTGCTGAAACAATATTATTGGCCAAGAGTTCATTTGTTGCAAATACTGTTTATTTATTTCCTCGCCTTTGTAGAAAAATAGTGGGTTTTATGTGACATGAAGTTGGTGTCGCCGGTACAGACGTCCGTTCATTTGTTACAAATAGTGCGATATTTGGTTTTTGGTTTTGCTGAAACAATATTATTGACCAAAGAGTTCATTTGTTACAAATAGTGCGATTATTTATTTCCTCATTATTCTAAAAAAATAGTGGGTTTTATGTGATATGGAGAGAATAGCCAATATACCACTAGTTGAAACCAAGAGTTTCAAAATACCACTACAAAAACCAAACTTGCCAAAATACCACTACAATCTTAGTTTTTATAGACAAAATACCATTACCGTGAGATGTCTAACATTTTCCGTTAGTCAAACTTTGAGACCGTTATCCGAGTTAGCGAAATTCCAACATTACCCTCGTCTAACATAACGAGAGAGCGCAGTCCATGTACGATTTTTCTATCCCTTCGTCTCAAATCATGGCGATGCGCCCAGCCGCAGCACAGGGCCGAGCCGCCGCGCGGGCTCCTCCCAACTTCTTAAATCGCTTTGTAGAAAGGTGTACTCACGGCTAACAGCGCAAATTCATCCTCTTGCTTCCTTGTTTATCCTGTGTTTTCGTTATCTGTTTGTTACCATCGGCCAAGTGTGTCCTGGTATGAATTTGGGCTGCTGACCATATTTATGTATAACATATGAACTCGTCAGCCTTTATTAAGTTAAGGTTGGGCTATATGAATGTTTTCTAAAAGTACCTCCACGACTCCAAGTGTTCTTTTATCATAAAAATCGCCATTTCATGAGCTCCTCGGTTTCGAGGTTTGAAAGAGGGTGGAAGAAGGAGAGTGCCGGTTGGATGCAAGGTTCAGAACGGAAGTTCATTGTTGATGGATATGTTTCCCATATTATTGTCAAAGCTAGGATGGCATGGAGTTTACAAGTGCCAAGTGGGGTGATGGCTAAAAGAGGAAATTCAAACAAACCAACGGCGCTTGGTCTGCCCAAAACAATATACAATGTGGGCGTGAGGTGCAATTTGAGTGTCCAAATTCAAGAATACACAATCCAAGAGGCACTATATATAGTGGAGTTGGCAGCTGTATCGTGCAGACTTGTGTTGTGTTAGTCCCGGTAATGGACTCACATATAGAATTGAGTTTCCTTGACTCCCCGCCCAAATATTTACATTTTTTTAGTCACGTGTCATTTTCAGTCATATTGTCCACTCATCCTAGACGGAGTAGTTACAAGATCACGGTCATTAGAGATCCTGAAGTAGATTATTGCCGCAATGGAACAGGGCGCAAGCTAGCCTTTTGCCCTAAAAAACGCTCCTCAGAGTAGGAGAGGAGATGAAGTACTATCTCCGTCCTAATTATGCGACGCTTTGGTCGACCAGGACATGGCGGACATGGGTGTATCTGTTCATTAGACAATCAGAAAAGATGGCAATTTAAAGTTTCAGAAAAAACTAAAATAATTCACGTGTGTGTATATATTATCTTGGTACTTGCCGGTGCAAAATTTCAATCCAAAAGGCGAAAATAATTGACTTGCACACACATGAAAAAAATAAAAATAAAAACTTGTATTTCTGCAAACGGTAGAAATCCAATCGTTATATATAGTGTCGTTTGGACATTTTGTCATTTTCATGTAGTAGGACACGTACAATCGTATGTTTTCTTGAAACTTTTTACACGAGCAAGTTTCAAGACAAAATGTGCAAGCAAATTTGTATTTTTTTTTCAGAAACTTTAAGATGGCATTTATTTTGAACTTTGGAAAACTGGTTTTGGTAGGCTATTTTAGGCTATCAGAATGTCTTATAATTAGGGATGGAGGTGAGGTTAATCGGTAGGTAAACATGAAAGGCCAGCTGTTTGTTTTGTTGGCACGCACACAGGTAGAGGAACCAGGGGTTAGGAGTGGAGAGCATAAGAGGTAGGGTTTTGACTGGATGGTGACACGGATTTGGAACCTCGGGAAGGGGTGGTGCCATGACGCGTTTTAGTACGTACGTTGCTGGTTCCTGTGTGAGTGTGTGAACGGGTACGTGAGAGGAGGCGGTCGCGACTAGTGGCGAGCTGGCAGTCCGCGTCCGGCGGCGCTGCCCGTGTGCTGGAACAAAAGAGCAAAGGAGCGAGCGCGTGAGGCCCACGGTTGTGTTATCTTCCCCACGCGAGTCATCCACGCCACGCACCGCCGGCACCTACGGTATGGCACCGGCGTGGTCCCATGGACTCACAAGCGAATTCGGTTTCAAACCCAACTGCGCGACGTAAAATCGGACGTTAAAACGGACATGAATCGTTCGTTGTCGAGCCGAATGGTTGAAATCGACCGCGCGTCCGTTTGCGTTTAGAGGTGTCCCTAGCGGCTCAACGCATGATTTTTTTTCCATCGAAAACCCATAATTTACATGATTCTAAAAATACATACAAAGCTAAAACCTAGCTACGGACTACTGCTTGTCGTCGCTACCGAGGTCGATGAACTCCGACATCCACCGTGAGAGCTGGTACGCCGGCGGTGGAGGAGGAAAGGCAGCCTGGGGTGGCTGCTGCCAGACTACTAGATATATTGCGGTGGATCCGCCACTACTTACCGCGTATCGACGGAGCATGCACACAACCATGGGCGCCTGTGCTGCACTGTCGGAGAGACGACATGCACCGTGCCATGTTGAACATGCCTAAATTTGTATTTTTTTTACAAGGAACACCTAATTCATTAGACACTCTACAAAACACAAGAAAAAGGAACATGCCCCACCCGAAAATGCATTTGGAGCCACCTTACTGGCCCCTTTTATTTAATCTAAAAGTTCTAAAATAATAATCGTACTTTTTTTCCATAAATATGTGCATATAAGAAATGATACTCTCTCTGATCATTTGTAATTGACTTGAATTTAGTAAAAAGTTGTACTAAATTTGAGTTAATTAAAAGAGATCGGCGGGAGAATTCACTTCAGGCATTGTTCACGCTCGCATCTATAATTTTGTTTTTACGTAGAGTAGAATGCTATGCATTTCAGATTGAGGGCTCCTCCGATTCATAGGAATTTCATAAGAATTGTGTAGGTTTTGAATCATATAGAAAAATTTCCTACACATGTTGTTTGATGTTTGATTCATAGGAACATATGCCATAGGAATAAATCCTATAGAAATCTTGTAGTGTAAATCCTACAGGAGAAAACATGAGGTCATACCTCATGAATTTTTTTCTTTGCTACACAATCAAACAAACTCCATCTTCCCATAGTATTCAAGTAGCCATGATATTCCAATCCTATACTTTTTATATTCCTATTATTTTTCTATCCTATGAGTGAAAGAAGCCCTGAAAGTTTGCACATTTCAATTATACATCAACGCCTATATGCACATTTTTTTTTTCAAAATAGTGATCAGCCCCTACCTTTGCACCAAATAGATGCATACAGCCTCAATTTCTTTATTTTTGAAATTTTAAAAGTACATTTTTCTAATGTTTAAATAAAATGCTCCAGTGAGTCCGCGAGCCAAACTGAGGCACTCCCCTGCCCTACTGCAGTACTACTAACTATATGCCCTAGATCGACCTCGTATTTACATGCGAGCTTAAACGGGGATATATGCATATGGTAGCAACATTCGGGTGGAGTACAAGCTAGGAAACGTTTATGTTCTTGATCGATCCATCCCTCTCCCTAGCTCTCTTCCCAGCTAGCAACAACAAACCAAGCAAGCAAAGGCAAATGTGCGAATGGAACTCTCTTCCTTCCTCTCTCGTTGGCCTTGCAGCAGCAGTATACCTTCCCCCTCGGCCACATGGAGCAGATCGATTCGTATCTAATCTGTTTTGTTATCCAGATAATACATACGTACGTATATAAAATGAAGACATCACTGTGGATGTAGTATATACCCACGACGCAGGGGCAGGGCAGAGTCTCCGGCTGGCCGTGCTCATGTCATTGTCATCCATGTTAGGCATATGCTGATCGCCACATCCTACGTGCCTCAGTCAACGACTGATATATATTCCTTGTATCAGTCGGCGGCCGATCACATGTACTACTTGTACTTGCAATGCACGACACAGCCTTTTCGTTAGGTGTTATTGTGTTAATCGTTGGGCATGAATGCCAGTGATGATACATGTCTAGCTGCAGTTTCACATGTATTTTGACAACCAGGCCAAATCAGCAGAGGGGTCCAACGCCTGATAAAAAGCACAACACATCCCGTAGATCAAGAATTCAAGACACCACACCATACACAACAAATCAAGCAAAGGCAAACCCACCGGAATTTGGCATATGGAACATGATGCGGTTTTTCATGCTCCCTTCTAAATAAGGCCCTCCTTTCTAAATGCACTACAGGAATGGCGCGATACGCCGAGGGCCTTTTATACGCCGACGGCCAAAAGTCGGGGCCCTCGGCGTATGGCCTGCCTGGCCAGCCTCCTCATCCGACCCTCGACGTAGCGCGGCCGTCGGCGTAGCGAGGTCTACGCCGAGGGCAGCCCTCGGCATATCTTTGGCCCTAGGCGTAGACAGGGCTACGCCGACGGCTAACCTCGGCGTAGCCATTTTTCAAATTTGTCTAATTTTGTAAAAATCATAACTAATTCATATGATGTCAGAAAAATGCGTATGAGGTATCAAAATGTTCATAAAAACATCATCTATCCATTCATGTCAAAATCATGCATATTTGAATCATGTACAGTACCATGTTAATATAGAAATAATTCAATCACTTTCTTATATGTCCTCGGGTCCTGTTTTAGCCAGATGGCAATTTAAACGAAGTCAAAAAATCTCACGGAGCCGCATGACATCATTTTATGTGTCTTAGTAACCACTCCAAAAGATGGAATTGGGATACACCAATTATTTTGGAAAACCCTTCACAAACAGAGCTATCACGTCCGGAGTTCTATGGCTTTTAGGGCAAATGAGTAGGAAACGGCCCGTGACACCACATAGTTTGTCGGAACGAGGCCATATTTCGCATGTGCATGGTCCCTGGGATGGGAAGCAAGGCACCGGGAGCGGATTTCCAATCCGACCCATGGGTGATGGTTTTTTCATTTTCGGGGTGCCAAAACGGGTTTTTTTTGTGAAGCAAATACATGGGACGCATTTTAGTATTTCGCGAGACCTCCGCGTAGTGGTAGGACACCGCCTCCGCACCATATATCACATGGCATATGTACGCGCTAGCTATCTGGGAATTCATGCGGCTTCCTGCGGTGTCCCGCCGAATCCGTCGGAAAGTGACATGATTTGAACTAGGGGTACACTTTCCGCCGCTCAATAAATTCCGGGAAAAATGTTTTTAGTTCTAGGACATATCACTTTATGTGTGAATTTTTTTCCGTTTAGCGCGATGGTAAACGGGGGCACCAGCCGCGCCGGTACGGCCATACCGCATCTCCGTGGGGGCCCGTTTTGGTCAAATGGCAATTTAAACGAAGTCAGAAAATCCCGCGGAGCCGCATGGCGTCATTTTATGTGTCCTAGTAACCACTCCAAAAGTCGGAATTAGGATACGGCAATTATTTTTGGAAAACCCTTCACAAACAGGGCTATCACGTCCGGAGTTCTATGGCTTTTAGGGCAAATGAGTAGGAAACGGCCCGTGACACCACATAGTTTGTTGGAACGAGGCCATATTTGACACGTGCGTGGTCCCTGGGATGGGAAGCAAGGCCCCGGAGCGGATTTCCAATCCGACCCATGGGTGATGGTTTTTTCATTTTCGGGGTGCCAAAACGGGTTTTTTTTGTGAAGCAGCTACATGGGATGCATTTTAGTATTACGCGAGACCTCCGCGTAGTGGTAGGACACCGCCTCCGCACCATATATCACATGGCATATGTACGCGCTAGCTATCTGGGAATTCATGCGGCTTCCTGCGGTGTCCCGCCGAATCCGCTGGAAAGTGACATGATTTGAACTAGGGGTACACTTTCCATCGCTCAATAAATTCCGGGAAAAATGTTTTTAGTTCTAGGACATATCACTTTATGTGTGAATTTTTTTCCGTTTAGCGCGATGGTAAACGGGGGCACCAGACGCGCCCGTACGGCCATACCGCATCTCCGTGGGGGCCCGTTTTGGTCAAATGGCAATTTAAACGAAGTCAGAAAATCCCGCGGAGCCGCATGGCGTCATATTATGTGTCCTAGTAACCACTCCAAAAGTCGGAATTAGGATACGGCAATTATTTTGGAAAACCCTTCACAAACAGGGCTATCACGTCCGGAGTTCTATGGCTTTTAGGGCAAATGAGTAGGAAACGGCCCGTGACACCACATAGTTTGTCGGAACGAGGCCATATTTGGCACGTGCGTGGTCCCTGGGATGGGAAGCAAGGCCCCGGGAGCGGATTTCCAATCCGACCCATGTGTGATGGTTTTTTCATTTTCGGGGTGCTAAAACGGTTTTTTTTTGTGAAGCAGCTACATGGGACGCATTTTAGTATTACACTAGACCTCCGCCTAGTGGTAGGACACCACCTCCGCACCATATATCACATGCCATATGTACGCGCTAGCTATCTGGGAATCCATGCGGCTTCCTGCGGTGTCCCGCCGAATCCGCTGGAAACTGACCGAATTTGAACTAGGGGTACACTTTCCATCGCTCAATAAATTCCGCAAAAAATGTTTTTAGGTCTATAACACATCACTTTATGTGCTAATTTTTGTCCGTTTAGCGTATTGCGAACGGTGCACCAACCCGCCCGATACGGCCATTTCGCATCTCCCGAGGGGGCCGTTTTGGCCACATGGCAAATTGGGCGTCATATTTGGATTTCTCTGATTTTTAGGTTCAAATGATGATATGGATGTTATATTTAGATTCCTCTCATTTTTCTGATCGATTTAGACATATTATTTGTGGAATATCGATTTTCCGATTTAAAGATATTAATTGTTCCATATTAAATAGAAAAAGACCAAAAAATAAAATCATTTTATTGTTATTTGAATTCAATATTATTAATCATTGTTACTTATATATTCATTATTGTTTACTTAAGTAATTGTTTGGAATTCAAAAAGAATGAGTTGTGACATCACGGTCCAAGGGTTAATAGGGTTGATAGGCTATTATTATCAGCAAGGAGTCAATTCTTTAAGGGAAGCTCATCCGAATGGAACCAAGAAGTTAAGCGTGCTGAGGTTGGAGTAGTGTGAGGATGGGTAACCGACTGGGAAGTTTAGCCATGATTGTAATTTGACCTAAGATTAAGTGTACTTAGAGTTAAAAGTGTATGGGTGAAAGATAAACAAGTAAAAAAAAGGAAAAAAAGAAAAAAATGGTGTAAAAAAATTAAAAATTTAAAAAATTTAAAACTCTATGCCTAGGGCTTTGCCGTCGGCATATACATTTTTTTATTTTTTTTGAATTTTGTTTTTGAACTTTTTTTTGAAAAAAAGAAAATTCAAATTTGTAAAATTTGTGTGCCGACGGTTTTGCCGTCGGCATAGCATGCTACGCCGAGGGCCGGGCAACGCCGACGGCAATATTGTCTATGCCGAGGGACCTAAACGCCGACGCCATACGCCGAGGGATGCCTTCGGCGTAACCTACGCCGAGGGCCAGACGTGGCTACGCCGAGGGCAGCTGGCCGTCGGCGTATGCGTCCATTCCTGTAGTGATGTGTTATACGCTGCTAGATTTTTTTTTTAGAATGCATGCCGAGACTCCCTTTGCATCGAAGAGACGATTTTATTTAGATTTTATGGAACAAAGATCCGCCAAAAGCATGCATGACAAAACTTGAAGCCACCACTCAATGATGGCGTGTAATTCACACGTTCGTTGGGAACCCCAAGAGGAAGGTATGATGCGCACAGCATCAAGTTTTCCCTCAGAAAGAAACCAAGGTTTATCGAACCAGGAGGAGCCAAGAAGCACGTTGAAGGTTGATGGCGGTGGGATGTAGTGTGGCGCAACACCAGGGATTCCGGCGCCAACGTGGAACCTGCACAACACAACCAAAGTACTTTGCCTCAACGAAACAGTGAGGTTGTCAATCTCACCGGCTTGCTGTAACAAAGGATTAACCGTATAGTGTGGAAGATGATTGTTTGCAAGAAAACAGTAAAGAAGAAGTATTGCAGCAGATTTGTATTTCAGTATAAAAGAATGGACCGGGGTCCACAGTTCACTAGAGGTGTCTCTCCCATAAGATAAAAGCATGTTGGGTGAACAAATTACAGTCGGGCAATTGACAAATAGATAGGGCATAACAATGCACATACATGACATGATAAATATAGTGAGATTTAATTGTGCATTACGACAAAGTACATAGACCGCCATCCAACTGCATCTATGCCTAAAAAGTCCACCTTCGAAGTTATCATCCGAACCCCTTCCAGTATTAAGTTGCAAAGCAACAGGACAATTGCATTAAGTATGGTGCGTAATGTAATCAACAACTACATCCTTAGACATAGCATCAATGTTTTATCCCTAGTGGCAACAGACAATCCACAACCTTAGAACTTTTCATCCTTCGTCCCGAGATATCAATGGAGGCATGAACCCACTATCGAGCATAAATACTCCCTCTTGGAGTTAAGAGCAAAAACTTGGCCGAGCCTCTACTAATAACGGAGAGCATGCAAGATCATAAACAACACATATGTAATAACTTGATAATTAACATGACATGGTATTCTCTATCCATCGGATCCCGACAAACACAACATATAGTATTACAGATAGATGATCTTGATCATGTTAGGTGATACGTCTCCAACGTATCGATAATTTCTTGTGTTCCATGCCACATTATTGATGTTATCTACATGTTTTATGCACACTTTATGTCATATTCGTGCATTTTCTGGAACTAACCTATTAACAAGATGCCGAAGTGCTGATTGCCGTTTTCTCGCTGTTTTTGGTTTCAGAAATCCTAGTAAAGAAATATTCTCGGAATTGGACGAAATAAAAGCCCGAGAGGCCTATTTTCTCACGAAGCTTCCGAAGTCCGAAGGAGAGACGAAGAGGGGCCACAGGGGCGCCAAACCCTAGGGCGGCGCGGCCCCCTTGGCCGCGCCGGCCTCGTGGTGTGGGCCCCTGTGCCGCCTCTTGACCTGCCCTTCCGCCTACAAATAGCCTCCGTGACGAAACCCCCGGTACCGAGAGCCACGATACGGAAAACATTACTGAGACGCCGTCGCCGCCGATCCCATCTCGGGGGATCCCGGAGATCGCCTCCGGCACCCTGCTCGGAGAGGGGATTCATCTCCCGGAGGACTCTACACCGCCATGGTCGCCTCCGGAGTGATGAGTGAGTAGTCTACCCCTGGACTATGGGTCCATAGCAGTAGCTAGATGGTTGTCTTCTCCCCATTGTGCTATCATTGTCGGATCTTGTGAGCTGCCTATCATGATCAAGATCATCTATATGTAATTCTATATGTTGCGTTTGTTGGGATCCGATGAATAGAGAATACTTGTTATGTTGATTATCAAAGTTATGCTTATGTGTTGTTTATGATCTTGCATGCTCTCCGTTATTAGTAGATGCTCGGCCAAGTAGATGCTTTTAACTCCAAGAGGGAGTACTTATGCTCGATAGTGGGTTCATGCCCGCATTGACACCAGGACGAGTGACGTAAAGTTCTAAGGTTGTGTTGTGCTTGTTGCCACTAGGGATAAAACATTGATGCTATGTCTAAGGATGTAGTTGTTGATTACATTACGCACCATACTTAATGCAATTGTCCATTGTTTGCAACTTAATACTGGAGGGGGTTCGGATGATAACCTCGAAGGTGGACTTTTTAGGCATAGATGCGGTTGGATGGCGGTCTATGTACTTTGTCGTAATGCCCAATTAAATCTCACTATACTCATCATGATATGTATGTGCATTGTCATGCTCTCTTTATTTGTCAATTGCCCAAGCTGTAATTTGTTCACCCAACATGCTTGTTCGTCTTATGGGAGAGACACCTCTAGTGAACTGTGGACCCCGGTCCAATTCTCTTTACTCGAAATACAATCTACTGCAATACTTGTTTCTACTGTTTTCTCTCGCAAACAATCATCTTCCACACAATACGGTTAATCCTTTGTTACAGCAAGCCGGTGAGATTGACAACCTCACTCGTTTCGTTGGGGCAAAGTAGCTTGGTTGTGTTGTGCAGGTTCCACGTTGGCGCCGGAATCTCCGGTGTTGCGCTGCACTACATCCCGCCGCCATCAACCTTCAACGTGCTTCTTGGCTCCTCCCGGTTCGATAAACCTTGGTTTCTTCTCGAGGGAAAACTTGCTGCTGTGCGCATCATACCTTCCTCTTGGGGTTGCCCAACGAACGTGTGAAATACACGCCATCAAGCTCTTTTTCTGGCGCCGTTGCTGGGGAGATCAAGACACGCTGCAAGGGGAGTCTCCACTTCTCAATCTCTTTACTTTGTTTTTGTCTTGCTTTATTTTATTTACTACTTTGTTTGCTGCACTAAATCAAAATACAAAAAAATTAGTTGCTAGTTTTACTTTATTTACTGTCTTGCACTCTATATTGAAAACACAAAAAAATTAGTTACTAGCATTTACTTTACTTATTTCATCATGTTTCCTTTTAATTTTACCACAAAGAACATACCGGTAGGACGTGGGTCTATAGTTGGGAGAAATAATATAGAAGAATTCTTCAACCATGTTAGTACCATTGAAAATTTTGAAGATAGACACTTGATAGATCTTGCGCCTACTTATGAAATTGCTGCTGCGCATTTAGTTCGCTTGTTGGAAACCAAATTTGTTAATCTCAATCCTATAATCCAACATATGTTTTTCACACTTAGTGATATGGAAGAAGGGGAAAAGAAAGATTTTGTATTAGAAACCCTTCTTAGAGAATTTGGTGGTCTAGCAAGAGAAGCTAGAAAGGTGTTTGCTAAATTTAATATGCTTGGTTCTCCTACTAATTTTGTTAGTCTCCTTGAAAAGATGGATATGGATAGAATAAGATACACTAATAATATTGATGATGGTGAGGAGATCAAAGCACCAATACCATGTAAGCTCCTAGCTATGAATGATGCACTAGAAAATAACTATGCTTGGCTTGTTCCTGAAAATTTGTTTGATGAGAGTAGCACACCTAAGACTAATGAAAAGGAGATGCTAAAACTTATGTATCTAATATAATATGCCTAGTTGAGAAAACTCCACACCTCGCTGAGAATGCACCATCCTTCGATAATACTTGATACACACTTTCTGCGCCTAGCTGAAAGGCGTTAAAGAAAAGCGCTTATGGGAGACAACCCATGTTTTTACCTACAGTACTTTGTTTTTATTTTGTGTCTTGGAAGTTGTTTACTACTGTAGCAACCTCTCCTTATCTTAGTTTTGAGTTTTGTTGTGCCAAGTTAAGCCGTTGATAGAAAAGTAAGTACTAGATTTGGATTACTGCGCAGTTCCAGATTTCTTTGCTGTCACGAATCTGAGCCCACTGCCCTGCAGGAAGCTCAGAAAATTATGCCAATTTACGTGCATGATCCTCAGATATGTACGCAACTTTCATTCAATTTGAGCATTTTCATTTGAGCAAGTCTGGTGCCATTTTAAAATTCGTCAATACGAACTGTTCTGTTTTGACAGATTCTGCCTTTTATTTCGCATTGCCTCTTTCGCTATGTTGGATGAATTTCTTTGATCCACTAATGTCCAGTAGCATTATGCAATGTCCAGAAGTGTTAAGAATGAGTGTGTCACCTCTGAATATGTCAATTTATATTGTGCACTAACCCTCTAATGAGTTGTTTCGAGTTTGGTGTGGAGGAAGTTTTCAAGGATCAAGAGAGGAGTATGATGCAACATGATCAAGGAGAGTGAAAGCTCTAAGCTTGGGGATGCACCCGGTGGTTCACCCCTGCATATATCAAGAAGACTCAAGCGTCTAAGCTTGGGGATGCCCAAGGCATCCCCTTCTTCATCAACAAATTATCAGGTTCCTCCCCCGAAACTACATTTTTATTCGGCCACATCTTA
>NC_061514.1:328294888-328353699 GCF_022539505.1 Lolium rigidum | reverse complement strand
CATCTTAATAATTTTGTTGAACTATGTGAAATGCAAAAATATAAAGATGTAGATGGTGATATTATTAAACTAAAATTGTTCCCTTTCTCATTAAGAGGAAGAGCTAAAGATTGGTTGCTATCTCTGCCTAAGAATAGTATTGATTCATGGACTAAATGCAAGGATGCTTTTATTGGTAGATATTATCCCCCTGCTAAAATTATATCTTTGAGGAGTAGCATAATGAATTTTAAACAATTAGATACTGAACATGTTGCTCAAGCTTGGGAAAGAATGAAATCTCTGGTTAAAAATTGCCCAACCCATGGACTGACTACTTGGATGATCATCCAAACCTTCTATGCGGGACTAAATTTTTCTTCGCGGAATTTATTGGATTCAGCTGCTTGGAGGTACCTTTATGTCCATCACATTGGGGGCGGCTACAAAACTTCTTGATGATATGATGATAAATTACTCTGAATGGCACACGGAAAGAGCTCCACAAGGTAAGAAGGTAAATTCTGTCGAAGAATCCTCTTCCTTGAGTGATAAGGTTGATGCTATTATGTCTATGCTTGTGAATGATAGGACTAATATTGATCCTAATAATGTTCCGTTAGCTTCATTGGTTGCACAAGAAGAACATGTTGATGTAAACTTCATTAAAAATAATAATTTCAACAACAATGCTTACCGGAACAATTCTAGTAATAACTATAGGCCATATCCTTATAATAATGGCAACGGCTATGGTAATTCTTATGGAAATTCTTACAACAATAATAGGAATTCACCCCCTGGACTTGAAGCCATGCTTAAAGAATTTATTAGTACACAAAGCTGCTTTTAACAAATCTGTTGAAGAAAAGCTTGGTAAAATTGATATACTTGCTTCTAAAGTCGATAGTCTTGCCTGCTGATGTTGATCTTTTGAAATCAAAAGTTTTGCCTAATGAGAATTATCATAATAAAATTGTTACTACAGCAAATGCCATCCAAGTTAGAATTAATGAGAATATAAGATTAATGGCTGAAGCTGCGTGCTAGGTGGGATAGAGAAGAAAATGAAAAACTAGCTAAAGAGAAGAATATAGCTAAAGTTTGGACTATTACCACCACTAGTAATGCTAATGCTACACATGTTGCTGCACCTCCTACTCATACTAATAAAAGAATTGGTGTTAGCAATGTTTCCACTTCTAATGCAAAGCGCGAAAAGCTGCTCGAAACTGCTAAAGCTAGTCGAAACTGCACTGCGATAAAGCTGCTGAAATTTTTTCCAACATTGGGGATGATGATCCCATTGCTTTAGATTATAATGGTTTGAATTTTGATGATTGCCACATCTCTGAAGTTATAAAGTTCTTGCAAAAACTTGCTAAAAGTCCTAATGCTAGTGCTATAAATTTGGCTTTCACGCATCATATTACAAATGCTCTCATAAAAGCTAGAGAAGAGAAACTAGAACGCGAAGCCTCTATTCCTAAAAAGCTAGAAGATGGTTGGGAGCCCATCATTAAGATGAAGGTTAAAGATTTTGATTGTAATGCTTTATGTGATCTTGGTGCAAGTATTTCTGTTATGCCGAAGAAAATTTATAATATGCTTGACTTGCCACCGCTGAAAAATTGTTATTTGGATGTTAATCTTGCTGATCATTCTACAAAGAAACCTTTGGGTAAAGTTGATAATGTTCACATTACCGTTAACAATAACCTTGTTCCCGTTGATTTTGTTGTCTTGGATATTGAATGCAATGCATCTTGTCCAATTATATTGGGAAGACCTTTTCTTGAACTGTTGGTGCTATTATTGATATGAGGGAAGGTAATATAAAATATCAATTTCCTCTCAAGAAAGGTATGGAACACTTCCCTAGAAAGAGAATGAAGGTACCTTATGATTCTATCATTAGAACAAATTATGATGTTGATGCTTCATCTCTCGATGTTACTTGATACACACTTTCCGCGCCTAGGCTGAAAGGCGTTAAAGAAAAGCGCTTATGGGAGACAACCCATGTTTTTACCTACAGTACTTTGTTTTTATTTTGTGTCTTGGAAGTTGTTTACTACTGTAGCAACCTCTCCTTATCTTAGTTTTGAGTTTTGTTGTGCCAAGTTAAGCCGTTGATAGAAAAGTAAGTACTAGATTTGGATTACTGCGCAGTTCCAGATTTCTTTGCTGTCACGAATCTGAGCCCACTGCCCTGCAGGAAGCTCAGAAAATTATGCCAATTTACGAGCATGATCCTCAGATATGTACGCAACTTTCATTCAATTTGAGCATTTTCATTTGAGCAAGTCTGGTGCCATTTTAAAATTCGTCAATACGAACTGTTCTGTTTTGACAGATTCTGCCTTTTATTTCGCATTGCCTCTTTCGCTATGTTGGATGAATTTCTTTGATCCACTAATGTCCAGTAGCATTATGCAATGTCCAGAAGTGTTAAGAATGAGTGTGTCACCTCTGAATATGTCAATTTATATTGTGCACTAACCCTCTAATGAGTTGTTTCGAGTTTGGTGTGGAGGAAGTTTTCAAGGATCAAGAGAGGAGTATGATGCAACATGATCAATGAGAGTGAAAAGCTCTAAGCTTGGGGATGCACCCGGTGGTTCACCCCTGCATATATCAAGAAGACTCAAGCGTCTAAGCTTGGGGATGCCCAAGGCATCCCCTTCTTCATCAACAAATTATCAGGTTCCTCCCTGAAACTACATTTTTATTCGGCCACATCTTATGTGCTTTTTCTTGGAGCGTCGTTTGTTTTTGTTTTTGTTTTGTTTGAATAAAATGGATCCTAGCATTCACTTTATGGGAGAGATACACACTCCGCTGTAGCATATGGACAAATATGTCCTTGGTTTCTACTCATAGTATTCATGGCGAAGTTTCTCCTTCGTTAAATTGTTATATGGTTGGAATTGGAAAATGATACATGTAGTAATTGCTATAAATGTTTTGGGTAATGTGATACTTGGCAATTGTTGTGCTCATGTTTAAGCTCTTGCATCATATGCTTTGCACCCATTAATGAAGAAATACATAGAGCATGCTAAAATTTGGTTTGCATATTTGGTTTCTCTAAGGTCTAGATAATTTCTAGTTTTGAGTTTGAACAACAAGGAAGACGAGTATAGAGTATTATAATGCTTTCAATATGTCTTTTATGTGAGTTTTTGCTGTACTAGTTCATCCTTGTGTTTGCCTCAAATAACCTTGCTAGCCTAAACCTTGTATCGAGAGGGAATACTTCTCATGCATCCAAAATACTTGAGCCAACCACTATGCCATTTGTGTCCACCATACCTACCTACTACATGGTATTTTCCAGCCATTCCAAAGTAAATTGCTTGAGTGCTACCTTTAAAATTCCATCATTCACCTTTGCAATATATAGCTCATGGGACAAATAGCTTAAAAACTATTGTGGTATTGAATATGTAATTATGCACTTTATCTCTTATTAAGTTGCTTGTTGCGCGATAACCATGTTTATCGGGGAACGCCATCAACTCATTGTTGAATTTCATGTGAGTTGCTATGCATGTTCGTCTTGTCCGAAGTAAGGGCGATCTACCTCTGAGTTGAATGGTTTGAGCATGCATATTGTGAGAGAAGAACATTGGGCCGCTAACTAAAGCCATGTTCCATGGTGGAAGTTTCAGTTTTGGACAAACATCCTCAAATCTCTAATGAGAAAAGAATTAATTGTTGTTGAATGCTTAAAGCATTAAAAGAGGAGTCCATTATCTGTTGTCTATGTTGTCCCGGTATGGATGTCTAAGTTGAGAATAATCAAAAGCGAGAAATCCAAATGCGAGCTTTCTCCTTAGACCTTTGTACAGGGCGGCATAGAGGTACCCCTTTGTGATACTTGGTTAAAGCATATGTATTGCGGTGATAATCCGGGTAGTCCAAGCTAATTAGGACAAGGTGCGAGCACTATTAGTACACTATGCATGAGGCTTGCAACTTATAAGATATAATTTACATGATGCATATGCTTTATTACTACCGTTGACAAAATTGTTTCATGTTTTCAAAATCAAAGCTCTAGCACAAATATAGCAATCGATGCTTTTCCTCTATGAGGACCATTCTTTTACTTTCAATGTTGAGTCGGTTCACCTATTTCTCTCCACCTCAAGAAGCAAACACTTGTGTGAGCTGTGCATTGATTCTTACATACTTGCTTATTGCACTTATTATATTACTCTATGTTGACAATATCCATGAGATATACATGTTACAAGTTGAAAGCAACTGCTGAAACTTAATCTTCTTTTGTGTTGCTTCAATACCTTTACTTCGAATTATTGCTTTATGAGTTAACTCTTATGCAAGACTTATTGATGCTTGTCTTGAAATGCTATTCATGAAAAGTCTTTGCTTTATGATTCACTTGTTTACTCATGTCATCACCATTGTTTTGATCGCTGCATTCTCTACATATGCTTTACAAATAGTATGATCAAGTTTATGATGGCATGTCACTCCGGAAATTATCTTTGTTATCGTTTTACCTGCTCGGGACGAGCGAGAACTAAGCTTAGGGATGCTGATACGTCTCCAACGTATCGATAATTTCTTGTGTTCCATGCCACATTATTGATGTTATCTACATGTTTTATGCACACTTTATATCATATTCGTGCATTTTACGGAACTAACCTATTAACAAGATGCCGAAGTGCCGATTCTTGTTTTACGCTGTTTTTGGTTTCGAAATCCTAGTAAAGAAATATTCTCGGAATTGGACGAAATAAAAGCCCGGAGGCCTATTTTCTCACGAAGCTTCCGGAAGTCCGAAGGAGAGACGAAGAGGGGCCACGGGGGCGCCAAACCCTAGGGCGGCGCGGCCCCCCTGGCCGCGCCGGCCTGTGGTGTGGGCCCCTGCGCCGCCTCTTGACCTGCCCTTCCGCCTACAAATAGCCTCCGTGACGAAACCCCCGCATGCGAGAGCCACGATACGGAAAACATTGCGAGACGCCGTCGCCGCCGATCCCATCTCGGGGGATCCTGGAGATCGCCTCCGGCACCTCGCCGGAGAGGGGAATCATCTCCCGGAGGACTCTACACCGCCATGGTCGCCTCCGGAGTGATGAGTGAGTAGTCTACCCCTGGACTATGGGTCCATAGCGGTAGCTAGATGGTTGTCTTCTCCCCATTGTGCTATCATTGTCGGATCTTGTGAGCTGCCTATCATGATCAAGATCATCTATATGTAATTCTATATGTTGCGTTTGTTGGGATCCGATGAATAGAGAATACTTGTTATGTTGATTATCAAAGCTATGCTTATGTGTTGTTTATGATCTTGCATGCTCTCCGTTATTAGTAGATGCTCCGGCCAAGTAGATGCTTTTAACTCCAAGAGGGAGTACTTATGCTCGATAGTGGGTTCATGCTCGCATTGACACCGGGACGATGACGAGAAAGTTCTAAGGTTGTGTTGTCTTTGTTGCCACTAGGGATAAAACATTGATGCTATGTCTAAGGATGTAGTTGTTGATTACATTACGCACCATACTTAATGCAATTGTCCGTTGCTTTGCAACTTAATACTGGAGGGGTTCGGATGATAACTCTGAAGGTGGACTTTTTAGGCATAGATGCGGTTGGATGGCGGTCTATGTACTTTGTCGTAATGCCCAATTAAATCTCACTATACTCATCATGATATGTATGTGCATGGTCATGCTCTCTTTATTTGTCAATTGCCCAACTGTAATTTGTTCACCCAACATGCTTGTTCGTCTTATGGGAGAGACACCTCTAGTGAACTGTGGACCCCGGTCCAATTCTCTTTACTTGAAATACAATCTACTTGCAATACTTGTTTCTCTTGTTTTCTCTCGCAAACAATCATCTTCCACACAATACGGTTAATCCTTTGTTACAGCAAGCCGGTGAGATTGACAACCTCACCTTGTTTCGTTGGGGCAAAGTAGCTTGGTTGTGTTGTGCAGGTTCCACGTTGGCGCCGGAATCTCCGGTGTTGCGCCGCACTACATCCCGCCGCCATCAACCTTCAACGTGCTTCTTGGCTCCTCCTGGTTCGATAAACCTTGGTTTCTTTCTGAGGGAAAACTTGCTGCTGTGCTCATCATACCTTCCTCTTGGGGTTGCCCAACGAACGTGTGAAATACACGCCATCAGTTTGCTCCACAACTGTAAGAGTTCTTCAAATAATGGCTGTAGGTACACATCAATGTCGTTGCCGGGTTGCTTTGGGCCTTGGATGAGCACTGGCATCATAATGAACTTCCGCTTCATGCACAACCAAGGCGGAAGGTTATAGATACCCATCAGCGGGGTGTCTCAGCATCTCGTCTTTCTTACGGTCTTCTTTGTGCCATCGCAACAACCTGGCATGCTCTTTATTTCTGAACAGGCGTTTCAACCGTGGTATTATAGGAGCATACCACATAACCTTCGCAGGAACCCTCTTCCTAGGGGGCTCGCCCTCAACATCACCAGGGTCATCTCGCTCTGATCTTATACCGAAGTGCGATGCATACCGGACATTTTTCCAAATTTTCATACTCAGCGCGGTAGAGGATGCAGTCATTAATGCATGCATGTATCTTCAGCACCTCTAATCCTAGAGGGCAGAGAACCTTCTTTGCTTCGTACGTACTGTCAGGCAATTCGCTATTCTTTGGAAACCTCCTCTTCATTATTTTCAGTAACTTCTCAAATGGCTTGTCACATATACCAGCCTCTGCCTTCCATTGCAGCAACTCCATGGTGGCACCGAGCTTTGTGTTGCCATCTTCGCAATTTGGGTATAACTTCTTTTTGTGATCATCTAACATGCCCTTTAACTTTCGCTTCTCGTTTTCTGTTTCGCATCTCTGTGTGCATCAGCGATTGCCCGACGAAGATCATCATCAACGGGCTCATCGATGCCTCTTCATCTTGATCACCTCCTCCTGCATCTTCATCTTCATCATGCCCTGTTGCGGTATCACCGTAGTTAGGGTACATATCATCATCCTCTTCTTCTTCGTCGTCTTCCATCATAACCCCTCTTTCTCCATGCTTGGTCCAACAATTATAGCTGGGCATGAAACCTTTCCAAAGCAGGTGGGAGTGAATGACTTGCCATTCAGGGTATTGCTTCAAGTTATGGCAATCAACAACACATAAAACCATCCGCCTGTGGGTTTTCCTGAGCCACACGGATAAATTCTTCCAGGCCCGATCTGAACTCGGGTAGACGTCGGTCAACGTACATCCATTGCCGCCGGTTCATCTACATCAAATAATTAATTAAGTTTATCAATAAACTATTACAAAACATCATAATATTTATAAATAGTGGAAATTAGCACCGTACAAATGAAAGGGTAAAGTTGTTGCTTAACCTTGATCGAGGAGGAAAAAAAGAGGAGAAAGCTTAAGTGTCGCTCATTTTTGTTGTGTGTAAAAATCAAGCGGCATCACTCTCTCAGACATTTCATCGAGCACCTTATGTGCATGCCAAAGAGAAGCAAGTTAGCACTCAACACACACACCTTCTCCTAGCAAAAATGAAGTGAGCGGTGTGTGTGTTTGCTGGGTAGAGCTGAAATAGGGCTGGGGACCTTTAGCACCGATTCGTGTTACGAACCGGTGCAAATGAGCTATCTTTTGCACCGGTTCGTAACACGAACCGGTGCTAAAGGTCCCTCGGCTGACACGTGTCTGGCGACGAACCTTTTGCACCGGTTTGTGTTACGAACCGGTGCAAAAGATAGCTCATTTGCACCGGTTCGTAACACAAACCGGTGCAAAAGGTCCCTCGGCCGGCTGCGCCCCACGAACCGGTGCTAATGACCCCTTTTAGCACCGGTTCGTACTAAATCCGGTGCAAAAGCCATCTGGGGCAAAAAACTAAAGCCCTTGTTTCTACTAGTGGTACTTCCCCTGAGTCGTGGTTATAGTTCATTTTCAGTCAAACTTAAACTAAAGTCATAATACTTGATCGGAGAGGTATTACATATGTGTATAAATAAATAAACTTTGTATATATATTTAATTTGCTTTGCATAATATGTGTTTGAATTAATTTGCTCTGCATCCAACTTTCGGCATCGGTTTTCATCCCTTTGCACACCGTTGAAAATTTAAAACAAAATGCACCGTGCAAATAAGACTCTGTCGATCGGAAACATTTGGTAATTCTTAAATTAGATGAGAAATCGTATGTGCACTTGCAGCCAGCAACTAGCTTGGATTTGCATCAACAATTTTTTTTTTATGTCAGTAGAATCTTTTCACATGTCAAGCAACCTTTCAATAGTATTTAAAACCAACACCTAGCTTTTTTTTTAGATATGGGAGCAGCCTCTGCATCAATCGATGCACACAGCCATTTATTAAAAAAACGTCAATATCAAGTACTTATTACATAAAGATAGTCTGGTAACCGGAGAAAACTAAATCATCGAAACAAAACGAAAGCCGATGAAAGGTATACAAAGAACTATCCATCTAAAATTCTGCTAGGGTGTCGCCATCCAGTAGCCTGGAAATAGCAGTCCTGAGTGACCTCCAGGAGCCGGTTGCATCCAGTAACCATGGTATCCCGCTGGTCCGCCGGGAGAATCAACACCTAGCTGTTAATTGGTGGAGTCTCGTTACCCTAGGTGTAGACTTTGTCAAGTCTTACCACGATTATAACAGTAACAGATGTGGAAAGTGTTGTATTGTGATCCAAATTCATATACTAAAGGGAGGCTAACTTCTGACGAGCGGAGCGAGGCCCGTCGCCGGAGGCTTGGGCCGAAGCGTAGCGGAGTCAGAAGTTAGCCCATACGTCGTGCCCTACATGGACGCCTGCGGGGTGCGGGGGGCGGCAGCCCCCACGGTACGGTACGGATCGTTGGCACCGCCTATATATATATCTTGTAAGCCGCCGGCTAGGGTTTATCAGATTATAAGATAACCCACGGCGTTTGTAAACACATCCCGATATAGTGAAGTTTTGCTGGCTGGCGCCCGTGGTTTTTTCCCTTTCTGTGTTGGAAGGGGTTTTCCACGTTAAATCTTGTGTCCCCTGTGTGTGTTCTTGTTTCGTTCTTCGTTATTTGCTTGTCACTTTTATAACAGAAAGAAGCAAAAGCCTTCACGGGAAAGCAGCCTTCACTGCTTGTTTAGCTCAAATTGCGTCTTCCATGACCTGAGCCTGCTCGATCCATTGCTGCTAACAGGTACTACATCCAGGCTGAAAGATGTATTCAGATCTGCCACCTCTGCTGAACATGTCTAGCTAGTATTCTGTTCTGACCTTTTCCCCATTGATTGATTTGATTCCAGCTATACGCCAAGTTGAACTCGATCTAGCTGATTCTGCTTCCATCGGTCTTGAAACAAGTTTTGCAACTCCTTTTCTTTCTGCGGGGTTTGGTCGCATAACTGCATCTCAGATCTGCATAGTTTCCAGTTCGTGCTCGATCTGCAGACCACCTGCGTGCAGGGCCGACTCTCAAGTAGGTATTACCTTCCTTCTTTCCATTGTTGATGATCCAGTTGATATTGATTTAATCCCCTTTCTCTAATTAATTTTGATTCCAAATCCATGTGTGGATACAAGAATGGAACAATATATCAGTAATGGAACCCTTAATACAAAAATTACTGGTACGCTAGTGTTCCATGTGGTCCATGCAGGTCTTCATTTTTCTGCTTATTACATGTTTTTTATCTCTTTTACTTTTCAAGTGACGGACTAACGGCACACAAACTAAAACAAATTTATTGAGGGTTTCATGCAGCACTGCTTATTTCTTCCACAGCTGGATTCAGAGGACTTGACTGGGATTATCAGTTAATTAAAGGAATATGCAGTGTTTGCACTATTTACACATGGAAAAATGTATTTCTTCATATGAATCTAAAGCCTGCCAATATACTACTAGATCATCAGATGGTGCCAAAGATTATGGATTTTGTTCTATCAAGACTGACAGAAAACTCACAAATCGTGAGCACAAAACATTTCTCATCACCGTAAGTTACAAATCTGTAAGATCATTCTACATGTACCCCTTTATATACTCTGTTTATGCTGTAATTTTTGAAAAATATCATAGTTCATAGTGCTCTGGGAAATATGTTTGGTGGTAGGATGTCAATTCCTTGGAGTGATATGTTTTACTTGCGATTTTATCTTCAGATTTTGTCGCAGAATTTAAATGTTTTGTGTACTAATTGATGTATACATATACAGACTGTTTAGAGGAAAGACTGAGGCATCACACTTAATCAAATTTGTTGAACTGCAGATACTGAGAAGATGGAGGCACAGATGGAATAAATCAACGAAGGAAACCCCATGGGAATACCACCAGCAAGTAGCTAAATGCATCGAAATAAGGTCACTCTGCCAGAAGATTGACCCGCACAAATATGTTCCCATACAGTGGAGACACCAATGAAAAATCCAGGATCCAAAGGATAGATTTTCGTCGAGATAAGAGAAAGGTTGCTCTGTTTCGAATATATCAGTAATGTCCCTCTCCTCGTCGCTCCCGCGGGCGACAGGAGAGGACCCCCGCGCCGCCGCCCCTCTCGTCCCCACCCAACCCCCCTCCTTCCCTCGCCGCCGCCCGGAAGGCGACGCCGGCCAAAGGCTGGTCGTGGGCGGCGGCGGGGCCTCTCCTCCCCCACGCGTGGTGAGATCGGCGCGGGCCGAAATCGCCAGGCCAGGGCGTCTCGCGGGCTGGGGCGCGGCGGCGCTGTTGCTGCGGCGACGGCGTGGCGACCAGCGGCGGCGGCTGCGGTCCTGGCGGCTCCAGGGGGCGGCGGTGGGCGGGACCTGGCTCCCGGGCTCGGCGGGTTGGCGGGCTCGATCTGGGCCCGCATGGACCAGTTGGGGCGTCTCTCTCTGCGAGCGGCGTGTGGCGGCAGCTGGTCCCTTGTCGGTGGTGGTGGCTGTGTGGAGGTGCTCGGGGCCGTTTGCTCCGATGCTTGGTGATGGCCGGCGGGTGTCAGCGTCGTCCCTCCTCTCCCCGTCTCGTCCATCAGCCTGTTACGGCGTCTCCGCGGAGGCTGGCATCTTCTCGGCTTGCAGATGGCAGCCATGAAGGCGGCTCGCTCCCTACGTGGGGGGCGGTCGGGGATGGGCGGGGACCTCTGGCTGCGAGAGTCGTCCGCCTCTTTACTCAGCCATCATCCTGCAGCGGGTTGACCGGCGGGGCTGGCGGATGCCATGGCTTCGCAGATGGCGGCCATGGTGGTGACGCGCTCCCCACCCTGGGAGCCGTCGTGGCTGGGTGTTGAGCCCCTCTGTCTTGCCGTCAGTGGCAGCGGACGCTGCTTCCGTTTCCGTCTGTTCTGATGTGCCCCGTGGTGATGCAGATGGTGGCCATGGGTGCGGTCTCTTCTCCGATGTGAGGTGAGCCGTGGCAGTGGTGGTGGTGGCTTCTTTTGCCGGTTGCTAGGCTCCGGTTTCGGGTTCTTGTCGGAGCTCTATGGCATGTTCGGCGCATGTGGTCTATGTGCGTGCTCTCAGCTGGCCTACCCTTCGGGTATATCGGACCCAGTGGGGTTGGGGTTGCCCTCGGTGGTGCTTTGTCTTTCGACTACGGCGGTGACCCCTGCGTGCGGTGTGGGTGCTCCATGCCCTTCGGCTCCATCCGGCGGCACACAGGCATCGTGGCGTCGTCTCGGCTACGCGCGACCTTTCGGCCACACCCTCGACACAGGTGGTGTCGGTGCGTAGTGTGGTCTCGGATGCGCGCCGCCCTTCGATTACGTCGATGGTGCAGTGTCGTTGTTGGGTCCCTCCGCCGTGTCCGTCAGGCTCTTCCTTGTGATCGCCGAGCTTGGGTCGCGATGAGTCTTCTCCTCGATCAACCGTCCCCCAAGGTTTTGCGGGGTGGCCTTTCCTTCTCCCCGTTCTTGTGTTTTGTTGGGGTGTGTGTGTTTTCCTTTTCTTCTCCTCTCTGTAACCCACGTGTATTCTGTTCATTTGAACCTATCTTGTAGAGGCTGAAAAGTCTCATAGGCAACTTTGGAATATATTCAGGTGGGGATTCGTTCCCCCCCGTTGAAAATTCGAAAAAAAATAACTGGTATGCTAGTGTTTCATGTGGTCCATGCACAACTTCATTTTTCTGCTTTATTATCTGTTTGTTCGCATTTATTTTTCAAGTGACGGCACACAAGTTAAATCCATGTATTGGGGATTTCATGCATCACTGCTTATTTCTTCCACAGATGAATTAAGAGGAGTTGACTGGAAAAAAACGTTATCAGATAATTAAAGGAATATGTGCCGGTTTGCATTATCTACACATGGAAAAATGTATTCTTCATATGGATCTAAAGCCTGCCAATATACTACATGGTCATCAGATGAGGCCAAAGATTACTGATTTTGGTCTATCAAGAGCAACAGAAAACTCACAAAGCATGAGCACAAACCATTTCTCATCACCGTAAGATACAAATTTGTAAGACTATATCACATGTACCCTTTTATATGTTGTTTATTTTGTAATGTTGGAAAGCGTCACTTTCTTGCAGGGGGTATAGCACTCTGGAAAAATCTGTATGGTGGTAGGATGTCATCAAGTCAGACATGTATAGTTTGGGTACCATAATCATTGAACTGGTGACAAGACATAAGGGTGTCCGGTGTCCCTGATAATAACATTGCTGTAAGATTTCTTTATTTTACAACGCATAGATTCCTATTTTCATAATTAATATCAAAACTTTACCATGTTGATGAAGACATGTTTGATAAACATGCAGTGGGTTACTATGTTGACGAGATTCAGCTGACAGTTATTTCTGAAGAACCCTTCAGCAAAGAGGTGCTCTCTGCTTAAACTGCAAGGTGCTAGGTAGAATTCAGATTGATTAACTAAATCAGTTAACTGGACTGAACGGCCAGATAGAGGGGTGTACCTACCTGGGAGCGTAACTTCTGAAGGACCAAAAGGAGTACATATCTTTATAAGGATTATACTAGTCACGGAGCCGGTGGAGGTTCTTTGGCTTGTTACCTTCCCGGCGTCCGAGCCAGCGGTACCATAATCCGTCAGTTTCACTTTTCCAAGGAAGTAATCTAATCGATCATGGCCAACAGGGCTTAACCACCCACCGACCACCGTCGGAAACAAAAGAATATGACGAAGACGAAGGAACCAGCTAGGCTCCTTCCCTTTGGCCAAGCAAGAAGCAACCCCGGCCGGCTATAAATTCGTCCAGTGGCGGCATCCTTCATCACCCATCTCCACTCTCAGTCTCTCACCAAGCGCCACCAGTCACTCACCAAGCACACAGTTAACTAGCTCCACACACGATGTCAGGGAGAGATCAGGCCGCGTTTGACCATGCGAGAGCCAACCATGTTGCAGGTTATGACGCATACAGACAAGGAGTAGAGTCCTGCAGGGAGGAACAAGCGTCGGTTATCAGGTTTGCCAAGCCTTTCCTTTGATTTTCCAAACTACCAGATTGAATCGCAAAAATGAGCTACAGTGTCTGTCGTCTAACTATCAGAACAGAAGAAAACAGACCGCACCCCTCCTCCTCCCAACCCTAGCCTACCACACCCCTCCTCCCAACCCTCCCGCCGCCGCCGCCGCCGGCAGCACCGCCGGGGCAAAGATCTTGGGGCGTGGCGGCGGCGGGGGCCTCCCCTCGTGGCGCGTTGGGAACGGCGGCCAATGGAGCCTCTCACGCGGCGGCGGCCCTTCCGCCTCCCGGGGCGGCGGCGGCCGGATGAGGATGTAGGGGCGGTGGCCCTCCCGGGGTCGATCCAGCTGCGGGCTGCGGCCTCCCCGCCTCCCATCGGCGGCATGCCGGAGGTGGTGGCTGGTGGAGGCAGGCGCCTTTCCCTCCGCCTCTCGCCGGTGAGGGGTGATGATCTTGGGCTTCTCCCGCGGTACGAGGACGCCCGGGGAAGCAGGCTTGGGTTCGACGGTGGAGGTGACCTCTTCTTCGCCGGAGAGGATCAGCCTGCGGTTGGTGGTGGTGGATCTATTGATCTATCACCGCGTTCCGGCGGCGAGATGGAGGGGCTTGGAAGCCGGCGATGGTGTCGCCGGTGGAGGGTTGGAGTGGCCAGCCCAGGGTGGTCGCCGACGTGGGGGGTCGACCTGAATAAAGGCAGCGGTCCTAGGGCCTCTCTTGCGTGAAGAGGAGGACTTACCGGAGGCCTGGACTCGTGACTTGGCCGGAGTGTTGAGTTCCGGAAGGCTCCGCCGGCGAATGTAACAGTGCTTTTGCCTGGAGTTTGCTGGATCGGTGGTATTCGGTCGTGCGCACCCATTCTTTTATTCCGACCGATTAGTTCTGGAGGGAGCGGCGCAGAGCTCTTTTTCTGTGTTGATATCAAGTGACTATGGATCCATGATGAAAGTCGGAAGAAGAGAATTTCATGAAGGCCGGAGGGGAGGACTAGCTAAGGGAGGTTCAAGTCTCCACGCTGTTGAGGGACTTGCTTGGTGTTCGGGCTTCACAGCAGCGATATGAAATTGGGGGCGACAACACAGGTGAAGTTCAGAGTCCTACCTTTCAGGGTGAAAACCCAAGGTCTGGCCTTAACTGGTTGTGCCTAGCAATGACCTTGTTGGAGGCATTGTTTTGAGAGCGAGGACTATCTTCAGGGTGGAAACCTAAGATCTTTGATCGGGCGACGACGGTGTTAGAGCATTGTTCCCTTCTTGGAGGCGTCGTTTTTGGAGAGTCTGTTTTTCAGGTGTTGTCTTGGTGGTGAATGTATTGCTGTTGTTAGGCTCGAGATACTGTAGCGGGACTTTTGTTTCTTAGTTTTTGTTTCTATTTTTGGCTATGTGCATCCGTAGTGCCATTAGGGTGGTGCTTTGTTGTAGAGGTTGGATGTAATTGGTATCTTTTGATATTAATATATTCCCTTTATCGAAAAAATAAAATGTGAGTGTTCGCGTTTGTTTCTCAAAAAAGAAATTAAACAAATCTAAAACATTATTCTGTTAACATAGGATCTGAGACGGGCCGGGCTCTGCCAGGGACGCGCTCAAGCGTTCGATACTCCACGAACCCAGGAAGCGGCCATACCAGGAGGCAGCCCATCACGTTGCCTCGCTCCATACTCTCGAGGAACTATGTTTACTGGTTGAATGCCAGTGCGTTGCTACGGTCCATACTTTTCTTGCAACAATACAGTAGAGATATGAATACTCACATGTATATAAAAGAGTGTTGCTGCATTTCAATAAATAGTTGCCAAAATTTATCATAAATGCATCATCAAAATGCCCTTGATACTTCAATGAATCATCAATCTCCTCTATATCCATGTCATTGGCTTCAAGTTATCCCCTAATTCGCACACCTAATTATATGCCTATGATTTCCCTAGAATTTGGTCAAGTGAATTGCGTTGACGACACTTTGTGAACTAAATCCCAACAAGGACACAATCCTACAACAGATGATTTGGTATGAAATGATTGTGTCATTGCATGTGCCTGGGTTGACGGCCGCTGGCCAGCTTCTTCAAGCGGCGAGGGCTAAGGGCGGCACGGGCTGTCGTCGTTCATCTCTACCTCTGGTGGAGGTGATGGCACGGTGGTGGTGAGGATCTAGGTTAATCGACAGCGAGTGGTGTGGAGACATCCTCCTTTCTCATGCGGACCGGCCCCTCAGGCTGCATGTGCGGGTTTGCGAGGCGGGCGGCCGGTGAGATCCAGGCTCTAACCTTGTTGGAGCCGACGATGATGGCGTCCTTGGAAATCGTCACCTTGTTGAAGGCAGCGAGGCCGCATATCTCTCGCCTCCTGTCACATGTATCGGGGGTAACCCTAGATCCGGGTCTCCCGGAACGGACCATGACGGCGCTATCAGTGTCGCTTAACCTCTGGTGGCATCGTCTTGGAACTCGTCATGCCTGGGTGGAGCGGTGTTTCATCTACAACGTTGACGGCGGTGGATCTCGACGGTGTCGCGCAGCGGGGTCTCGACGACTGCATGTGACGATGGACGCGTGCAGGGAGGTTGAAGATTGTGTTGATTTTTATCCTCAAGATTTCTCGGTGGTTCGATGAAGGTGACGGCTTGTAGCGTGTGCATGCAGTACTTATTAAGAGTCTGCTAGACCAGATGAGTGCTTCCGTTTCGTTTAGAGGATGTCTCGGGTATGCAATGTTCCCAGCTTCTACTTGATAAGGGGTTTTCGCGTTTTCAGGGTCGTTGGCAATTCTCAAAAAAGGGTCTCATGTTTTCCGCTCATTGTCGGATGTAGGTGTTGTGTGGTGGATTTGGGGTTTTGTCAAACCATTGTTGAATAAAATAATAAATACGGCCGTATCATCGATTGATGGCCTCCGGTTCGAAAAATGAACACATGAGACACAAACATCACATTCCACGATCCATAACACAAATATTTACCGTACTCATCCAAATATGCTTTATAAATATATAAAATAGTCAAATCTATCATATGTTTTTTTATTAGATAATAAAGCACGCACCCTTCACATAAGCAAATACCATTATTGTATAACACATTTGCAGAACATGCACTTCCGTAAACAAATATATGTAAGCAGGTATCTTTCAAGTATAGTTAAATACATGCGCATTGGTAGGGATAACTGCTACAGATAGCCAATAACAAATTAGCCAGCATGGCGAGCAACTGTACTCTAGACCTGATTTCGCCATGGATTGCTGCAAGAGCGCCCCTTACCCGCACGCGCAAGAGCGGTTCTTACCTGCAGGCCAAGTATACTCCAGTTGCGCACACAAGATTTCCTTCATGTAGTCTGTCATCACTGAAGTATGAAGTGATGGGAAATCCTGCTCGACCAGTTTTGCAGTCTTGTGGCACGGCAGCCACAGTCGATGGCACAACAACAATTGGCTTGGCTTGCGTCTGCAGGGAGAGGCCAATCAAGGCGTATTACAACCTTCCCGTATGGCGGACCATTTCTGTTGAAGTCTAGCATGCAGCAGGCTTCCAAAGAAAGCGAAGGCATCATGCATTGCAAGCACCAAAGAATAGGCAGCCAAAGAGCATTTGATTTCTTTGAATCGAGGCCTCCTTATTTGCTCTCATCCCCATATTATTAACAAAAGAAGTGCTGAAATGTGAGGTAAAGGAACGCCGAAACCAAGAAGATATAGTATCCTTACATATCGTGGTAGTAGTGGCTCACCTGGCAATGGGCAAGCTTCTCTCTAGTTGCGGGCAAAGGTTCTGAAAGACAGAGGTCGGGATCACAGCAGAGCACAACAAATAGACCAGGAAGCATCCCCTCCTTGTTGAATTCGTGGTAAAACACACCAATCCCGTATGGGATGCCCTTCTTGTGAAATGTGATAGCATCTATTCCTGTGAATCACGAATAGGCACACAAACATGTTACCGTCAGCTTAGCATATGTAAGAGGCTTACTACTTCACAAGCAATTGTCCATTTATTTATCATGCTATTGGTCAACAATTGAATCTAAACAGTGAAGCTAAGCCTTATAAGAACAGATGATTTACATCTTAGGAATCATCAGGAAATTTCGGTCTAAAAACCAGGCGAAAAATGAAACACTAATTTAGAAGCTTGTCGGCACAATATCTATTTGGTATAAAGAATGTCAAAACTAAAAAACAACATCTGATTGGAGTGTAAGTGTGTAACCTGTATTGGATCGAACTTGGTAATAAAAGATAGCTTCGGATGATAACTTACCAACAGAGAAAAAATAATGAAAAACGCTCAAACAAATAGGAAAAGTCAAGAAACATTTGAACAGAACGCTACATTGGTGTTGGTTTTCAAACTTGAACCTCCTAGCCCAACTTGTACACCAGGATCTCGACGCAAAATTCTAGATGGGCTTGAGATTGAAACCTGCATGTAATAAATAAGGAAATCATGAGTTACAACATCATCAATAACCATTTAGTCACGTTGGAAAATCATGAATTTACAGCATAAGCAATAACCATTTAGTGGCATTGATACTGTCCTCTGAATGGTATATTGAGCAGGGTTAAGTGTTGTTTTCCAAGAAAATTCAGTGTTGTTGAGTGAACCTCGGTCCACATATTATAGCTATGAAGAATCCGTAAAACAGAAAAAAACAATAATAACATGAGATATCCTGTAGGCATGTATAAATTGGAAGACCAACACTACAAGGTAGGCTCCTCCTTTTGGCTATATTCAGCATGCAGAGAACTAAGATAAGACATTCGGGTGGCCAAGAGCCCAAAACCTCATCTACTTATGACAAAGCCGGACATACAAGAATAGATACAGCCTGGACTGAATTGAACATTGGATATATAGTATTAAGGGCGCAACAACACATAGGGTGTTTCAATGCTAATTAGTCATTCCATTGAGCATTTGACTTTGACTTGCCGGGATACATCATTGGAAAAGAGTAAAAGGAACTTCAGTATCACAACAATGTCAGTAAAGAACTTTTTTCTCCACATGCCAAGTGTTAAAACATAAAATCAAGCGTGCAAATATATATGTACACGTACTTCGGGAGACTTTACCAGTTGGCTTTCCAGCAACAAGCTTGATTTATGTAACTGCAATCTGGTTCAATGAAAACACCAAAGCACAACAGTCAGTAAAAGTGTGCAGCTGAACCTGTCATAGATTGATGATACTTTAGTATGTAGTAGCTTTCACAGGAACCTAATGAAAATAATTGTTGAACTGAACCATCCATTCCAAAGAATATTTATTTTCATTTATTTCAAATTTCCAAAAGAAACAACATTTGATTGCTCTTAAGTCTACAACGAATGAAACAACTACCTGTTTACAGTCCTATGGCTAAATACCACTCTCTGTAAGCTAGTCAAAACAGATGCGATAAATATAAAATGTCATGGTTCAAGACTACAGTGATACCCTAAGAAGCTGAGTGTTAAGAATTGAATAGTGGACATGGTTCAGAAAAAGTTGCAATAACATAATTCATCAACCCAGTAAACATCAAGGAAAATTATACAAGTAATATCCCATCATCAATCTTGGATCAGTTACAAAAAGTCTGGTAGTCAAAGTTTTATCGTGCTAATTCATTGAGTTGGACCGCTGGAGATTGTCAGCACAGCAAGAGTACAAAGATCCAGACATCTTATCCAAGATAAGATATCGAGACCTACAACCTCATTGGTAGTTTACAGAATGGTAAGAGAAATTGGTCCTACGATTGGTTCTCAACGAGACAACAACTTCCATCTCAGTCCAGGCTCTCCTAAGCAGATTAAAAAAAATGTGTCAGTTAAGCTTCTTTTGTATTTTGTAGACCCAAATGCTATATATCTTAGAACAACATGTGGGGGTGTAGTTTGATGGCAAAAACTTTAACATCACATGCTGATTGTTGATGACTTTAGCTAGTAACTGAGTGAACTGTACTGCGCAATGTTAGTGTTTCTCCTTGAACTTCTGAAAGTACACTACCACTTGAAATACTAAAAGATTCAAATGTCGAATTTGAAGAAATCATCCCAAATTCCTTTCTGCTTCTCTTCTCTTCTTATTTACCTGCACACGTATATCAACTACTACCTTTGTTCATCATTAAGGGAACTTTAGAACGCTTCTGGTCTTTTGGAGGAATTGGTGTGGAATGAACTGTAGCAGTCCTACAAATTGCAAATTAAATATCAGCAACAAAAATTAATAGGAAGTTTCTGTAATTGTTATCATCCCAAATCATCAAACTTGAAGTGAAACTCCTGACTACCTGGTGCCACCTTTTGACATGTATATCAACTTTTAGTACCACGCGATCTTGAGGAACGATCTTTGGACCATGGAAATATAAGCCCTATATATACCATCTAGTAGCAACATAATCCTGCATAAAATCATGAATATAATATTGAAATTAAGTGGCAAAAGACAATCTATATATACAAATCTATTTGGCAACAAACAAGCATGTGATTCTAGTCTAGCAAATTCTACATACTTGTTAAGGATACAGTCTTAGGAGTGTCATTAAATGCCACTCATGCTCGACCAAAATCACATATTTAAGTTTACAATTAGCATTTACCAAATTTATTCTTGGCTTCAAATCACGATGAAAAACATTAGCTGCAATCACATAAATATTAGTCAGATCATATAGCAGTAACCGAGCATGCAGTTTAATTTGGAAACAAATGATTTTGTAAGCTGCTGGAATGATGGATCAACAACAGATAGTAGACCATAATCATGATGACATCAAAGGCAAATGCGAGCAAGTGTGCACTTGTGAAAAAAAAAGGTGTGAAACAAAGCATGAGATATTTATAATTAAGGTCAAACAAAGGGAAAATATCAAAATCTTAAGGAAAATTATCAATACAAATACATAATTAGTGGAGGACAAAATGCATTTCTCCATAAATATGGCGGCCTTGGTAATTGAGTTAGCACTTAGCACTTTGATCAAATTTATGTGTGCGGGCACTAATCGAAATCATATATATGATCATAATTAATGGAGTGTAGCAAATCGCATCAATAACGGAGAGTGGATACAAAAAGAACTACCCCTAGATACATAAGAATGCTTAGAGCACAAAAATGGAAAACAATATAATAATTCGAATTTCAATTTAAAAAATAGTAGCAGACCGGTATAAATAAATTTCAGTGCGCAAAGAATTCAATAGAAGTATAGATGGTGCTCTTTGGTTAAGTCATTTTTTACCTTAATGACTTGGTGGAAGCCTGCATGCATCAGCTCAAAGACAACATAAATATCGTCCATTTTTTTTATTTGGTATACAGCCAATTACACGGTCTATTTTCTGAATGAAACTGAAACAGCTAATCTTATGTAAATAAAGATTGACCAGTAACCTTTTTTAAGGAAGGAACAGTGTGTCAGTTTTTACCATGGACAGTACATCTTGTCATCGTGATAAGACAGCATCTGATCTCTGGAGGAGCTAGCAGTCCCAAGCAAAGCACCTCGTCCATCTCCTTCTTGATTTGAGTACCTGACCTTTTCTGCCAAACCACATGCACTCTATTAAAACAAACTCAATTCAGGATTTAGTGTGCCCAGGTAGTATATTTCTCAGCAATGGAAAATGTAAGAAGTTATTAAGCACTATTTCGACCACTCAACAGCATTGATCAACTATGCTATGCAAATTACTTGCAGACATCTTGAAGGTGTCAATGCTGATTTCTAAGTAATCCTTCCTGAATTAAAACCGACTGCGTAAATAATTTTGATTTACAATCCATTGATACAATTCGTCGGGCAATAGGTGCTCATACGCATGGATGCAAGGAATCACTATCTCATCTTACCGTGAGATGGAGTCCAAAGGAGGAAGATGCCAGTGCTGACAATTCCTTCTAGAACGGGTGCATCAACTACGAATCTACCATCAGATGACAAAACTGAGGAAAACAAATACCCAACAGAATTTGTCACACCTATGCACGCAGGCGTGGTACCTTGAATCGTGCTTGTATGGACCTGAGAAGGCAGCGACGGCTCCCGGACTGACGTCCCGTGTTCCATGACGAACGGATCGGTCGAGCGACATCGTCCAGATGGAGTGATCGCCGTGAGGAGCGAGATGGCGGCAGTGAAGGACGTCGCGGGCAGTGAAGGACGTCGCGGGGAGTGGGGGTGCGGTGACTACGTTCAGGTTCTCCCTTCTCCGGCGTGAGGTTGCGGAGGATGCAGTCGGAATGTCGGCGTGAGGCGGCGACCCCGGTTCTCTCTACCGCGGATCTCGGCGGCGCGCGGAGAGGAATCTGAGCACAGATCCTGCAGGACGCGACGGGGAAATACGCATCCTCCGTCAGGGCGGTGGTTCCTCACCCGAATGGGAGAGCCGAGAGGGTGGTGGTCGTGGGAAAGAGGACAGCGGTGGAGGTTCAGAAGTTGTGTGCGCAATTCCCGTCTGAATTTATTTTTTTCTGATCGGATTTCTATCGTGCGTGGTGGCTGAATAGGTGGAAGTAAACGGGAAGGGGAGAAGACGTACCAACCATCTCACCACCTCTAGGCATTTAATATAGTAGAGATTAAGACGTATTTAGTCCCACATCGAGGAGTTAAGTGTATTTGCTCATGTTTATAAGAGAGGGACATAACGATGTCAATGTGCTCTTGACTGAGCACACCATGGTGATACGGTGGCCAATTGTGCGGCACTGCACGATAAGCAACTCAAACAATGATCAAAGGTTAAAAATCATTGTCACATGATTACCTCAGCGTATGACATATACGCTTGGCTTTTTTTAAATCTGAAAACTATTTTTGGGTCAACCTTCCCTGCAAAATAATAAAAACAAAGAGTTTTAAATCTGAAAACTATTTTTAGGTCAACCTTCCCCGTAAAATAATAAAAATACATAAAAACACAAGTGGGTTTTGATAGCGCCGCCTTTGCAGGACATATACGCTTGGCTTATTAAAATTCTGAAAAATATTTCTGCAAAATAATAAAATAAAGAATTTTAAATCTGAAAACTATTTTTAGGTCAACCTTCCCCGTAAAATAATAAAAATAAATAAAAACACAACCAAAAGTGGGTTTTGATAGCGCTGCCTTTTCCAATGGATACGGATTATCCGAGGTCCACAAAGAGGGCAATCCGATAAAATTAACCCAACCCTAAATATCCAGACTATATAGTTAGTTCATCGGCTAAACTATGTATGCTATTACCACGCAATTTGCTTTGTTGTACACATTTAGCTATACTATATAATTACAAATATATTTTTCATAAAAAAAGCATACTTCTATTTTTGTGTGTATATTTGCTTAATAATCCGTTTTCGATCCGAATCCGCTCCATATCTGTAATCCGATATAACCCGCATCCAAATCCGCATCCGATCATTATCCGTTTCGATAAGAACTTGTGAAAAAAAATATAGTAAATGATATGGTAATAGCAATATCCGATCAGATCCCTATATACCATGTTCCACGAAAAAATAATATAACAGATCTGGGTTTTCTCAAAAAAAAAAATTGTGTCGACGGAAAATGCACACAAAAGTTGGAGACATGGTCGACGAATATAGGGTGGTGCACTCGGGTGCACTATACCCTGATATTCAAAACATTTGAATAACCTTATTTAAATGTGTCAACAAAATTAAAATAATTCACGCCTGTACATGTCACCATGCTAATTACTCGAGTCAATTTTAAAGGAAAAATTCGAATTTATGTGACCTACACAAAAAAAGGGAAGATGGATTTTCGCTATATTATGAACGATGTCAGGAAGAGATCAAGCATCGTATGAACGTGCGAGACAGCGAGAGCCAACTATGTTGCAGGTTATGAGGCATACAGACAAGGAGTAAGGCGGGTGCGGGAACCCGTGTCGATTGTCAGGTTTGTCAAGCCTTTCCTTCATTTTTCAAACTACTAGCTTCAATTGCAAAATGAGCTTCAGTGTTGTCTAACTATCCATGTACCATGCTGCATGAAATGGGTCAACAGTGCTGTCAATGACGCCGTGGGCTGGGGAAGCAGCGCTCTGCGTGCTGCTGTGTTTGGCTGAAAGGATGAAAGCGTTATGAGCCAGTTCATGGAAGACATGAAGCTGAAGGAGAAGGAAGAAAGTAAGAAAGAAAGAAGGCGTCAAGAACAAGGAATGATGGGTGAATGAATCTTTGGGTCATGTGGGCCAAATGTGTTTTCCAATTCGGCTATCTGGTGTGTGGGCGGTGCATTGACTCCTCCCATAGACTCATCTAGCTACTTTGTTATCCACTTCCCAAATAAAAAAAACTATTTTATTGTGAATTATTCCCTTAAAAGGCGTTTGTAGTGGTTATTATGCCCATCAAATCGGACAAGGCCTTTTTTTTCTCACTCGGGAGCATATGCTCCTGTTTTTTAAACGAGTTTAAGTGAAAAAAAAAATCGATAAAAAATGCACTCATACATCTCGATATTCTATGTGCTCAGATAGTCGTTTCACGAAAAACCCATAGTTGGTGTGTGATATGTAAGAATAAATTTTTGTGCTAAAATAAAACTCTTCACAACATTTCTTTATCTTTTTTAATAGGACACAAAAAATCGTTTTACCTCAAAACTTGACCTGCACACAGAGATGTACGCGCAGAATTTTGTTTGATTTCTTTTTACGTTTTAAACTCATGTGCTAAAGTCTATAGTTTGCTTGTGATCTCAGGCGCAGTGTAATTTTCAGTTCATGTACCTAGCTCTTTCTTCACTAGTTAGCTTAATTGGAGTTTTCGTGCAATAAATAACTAAAACTATCAATCATTTTGTGCAGATCAAGACAATTAAAAAAAGGCCACACACTTGATCAAGATGGATGAAGAGAAGAGGCAGTGTCAAAGTAGAAGGTGGTGTGGTGGGTACATGCATGTGTTCTGCTTGAGGAAGATCCAGATGATTGACGATCTGTGAATTCTTTCAAGTTGTTGTAGGTGTTCTCATGGTGTTCTCATTCCCCTCCAACGTGCATCCCTTTTTCTTCTGGATTTTTCTCCCTCTTTTTTTAATCTGATCTCCCGTCCCCCTCATCTTTTTTTTCTTTTTATGCACCGTTCATTGCTGGGATGGAGTTGCCTTTGCGTGGGAAGGAAGAAGAAAAATGTTGACGTGGAAGCAGACACAGTAAAAGGCCGAGAAAGTGCAGGCGTATTCCATGTTCTTTTTGGCAGATCGCCTATAATGCCCATAATTTCTTCCATGCCAGTTTTATTTCTTGTGTAAAATATTAGGGGCGCGAAAACCTTGGTTTATTTAGTCACGGTTAGTTGTAAAAAACTAGAAAAATAAAACCGGATTGATCGGAACAGAGCGGGAGCCAGTCCATACTGATTTGCGGGAATGAGGGACTGATCAGGATGGAGAATTACTAGAAGGGAAAAAAATGTGACTTGAGCCCAATTACATTTTCATCTAGACGATGGTTACACAGTCCCTAATTAAATATACATTTTGGAAATATAATTAATTAGTTTGAACATACCTCGTGCAGATTACTAATAATTTTGGTCAATTTATTCATGCCGCCTGAGCTGTTGACTAGTCCATGTCAACCAACCACTTGTTGCAATCAACGGTTTAATCATACCTAGAGACTTTTCCTGTAGACTTGTTTAGCAAAGTCCAGCTAATTTGATCGTAGAGACCAACCAGCAGCTTTCCTCATCAATCATCTTCTCACTAGCCATGGAGGTTGCCATGTCTGCAGTTACAGGTGAACTTGTGAGCCGGTTCATCTCCTTCCTGATGAAAAAGTACCACTCCTCCAGCCATGCGCAATCAGATGAGAAGAAGATGGTGGAGAGGTTGCAGAGCCTCCTGATAAGAGTCAGCACCATCATTGAGGAGGCAGACGGGCAATACATAACCAACACTGGGATGATCATGCAGCTCAAGATGATCTCAGAGGCCATGTACAGAGGATACCACGTGCTGGACACCTTGAGGTACAAAACCATCCAACATATTGGCTTCAACGAGGTTAGCAACGACTCCCCTAGCAGCTTGCATTTAGCCATACCCCTCAAGCGCTCTCGGAAAACAACTAACAAGCATGACAAGAAGGCGGCGCACCTCGGTGCCTTGGAAAGCTTAGAAATTGTTGTGGATAACATGGTAGAATTTGTTGTGCTTCTGGGTGGATGCGAGCGCATGTCTCGTAGGCCTTACGACATATATCTCTACACCGACAACTTCATGTTCAGCCGGCACGCTGAGAAGCAAAGGCTCTTGAGCTTCTTGTTGCAGCAAAACAACCCTCTTGGTGATTGTGCACCGGCTGTCCTTCCAATAATAGGTGGCACTGCAGTTGGGAAGAAGACTTTGGTTGCTCATGCGTGTGGCGACGAAAGGGTTCGCTCACGCTTCCCCTCTGTTTTGCACTTGAATGGAGACAACTTTATGAGGATTGACCAGGGAAGGACCATGTTTGGGATGATGTTGATAATTATTGAGTTTTCTTCTGATATAGGTGATGATGACTGGAAAAAGTTTCGCTCATTTTCCATGAGGATGAGCAGAGGAAGCAAGATCGTAATCGTAGGTAGACTTACAAGGTTAGCCCGATTTGGGTCGGTGAAACCAATTTTCTTAAGTGCTCTGACTTACGACGAGCTGAGGTACCTTTTCAAGACATTGGCATTCGGAAGCACAGACCCGGAGCAACATCCACGGCTACTACATATAGTTGATGAATTTACGGAGGCGTTGCACAGTACACAAGGTTCACTAGTCTCAGCAAATACGTTCGCGGACGTGTTGAGAAACAACCTCAATGTTCAGTTTTGGCGTTGCATGTTGGACATGAGAATAAAAATGGTTAACAGAAACCTCTACAAATATGGTGTGGAGCCAACCCTTCTTATAGATCAAGGCCATTCAGTGGATATAACGGACTATGTTTTGCATCCACTAAGCGTGACACGCTATAAAATTGATGTTTCAATCAACAAGGAAATGCCAATTGTGAAATTTGGGGAACTTGTAGCAGATCCTAGCATTAGACCAAAACAAGACTTCATTCTAGTTTCATGGGAATCAAGGATGCCTCCCCACAATTCATTTTCTTATTTTGTTACAAGTCAAGCTCAGGATAGGCATGACAGCAGTGCCTTGCCAGGGAGGAAGCGGCGAGGAGTGTTAATCTAACTTGTTTCAAAATTCGTGTAATCTAAGTTGTTTCAAAATTCATGTAATTTAATTCTTGTATTTTCTTGATACATGACAAACGGACGTGGCCATGGGCTATAATGTGTAATGTTGCAGGTATCAAAAGGTGTCCTATACATCTTGTTGCAAGTACTTACATGTTTGATGTAACATCTTTTAGTATTCAAGACACAATTATGGTTTAATCATATATTGGCATTCTGATAAGAAAATGTTCTCACATTAGAAAGTATAACCACATAATATATATGGAGTTTTTATGTTTTTTATGTCTTTTTGTCAAACAATGATTTTGCTCCATCATGTATAGTGAAGTTACTATGATTTTATATTACCTTTATCTTCACATGCTCCCAGATGTGGCAATATTTTTCATATTATAAATTGGTACTTTCCATAAACACTATTTCCTTTTATAAGCTAATAATATTTATTTTAGTACTCTTTGGTAACTATTACATCCTAGGTTAGGAGCTCACCCGCCTAGTGGAGAAGCTGCAGTACTGGCCTGCATGCGCACAACAAGATCCTCCAGGAGCAATGGCCATTGCAAGTTTGTGAAGACCGAGCTCCCTATGACTGTTAGCTGGAGCATGGAGAATAAAACTACCCACAGCCGGTTAACTAGAAGCGGTGGAGGAAATGTCTCGATGCAAAAGAAGCTACTTGGTTTCCTTGATTGGGCGCTGATGGATTGCTAAATTACTACTCCTTTCGATCCTAAAAAAATATCGGAGGGAGTATTGAGAATTGCTGGAGGTCCGGCGACACTATGTTCCGCATCCGGCAGGCCCTCTAGGGATCCCTGCTATGCGCGAGAGCTTCACCTCTGGAGCTACTATCTCTAATTTTATTTTTTTCCCTCCTCATCTACCCCTTCACCACTTTATCCCCTCCTCTTCTTCCTCTTCTCTACCTTCTACCCTTCTACTCTTCCATTTCTCCACCTTCTTCTCTCCTTCTTTTTCACTTTTCCACCTTCTCTCCTCCTTTTTCACTTCTCCTCCTTCTCCCCAAAGATGAGCACCACCTCTAATGACGACGACCGCCTCCTCTTCAATGACGGTGAGCACCTCCGATGGCATGCTCCTTCGCTCACATCCGACGCCTCGCTCCTCCTCCCACATTTGGCGCCTTGCTCCACCTCCGCCAACAACATGCTCTATTGTCGTGTTCCACCATCGCCGATGCCTGCTCCGACGACCTTCTACTGGCCATCTTCTCTCGTCAACGCCACAAGGAGGTGACATGCATGGACTCGATTGCTTTTTTTTTTAGTTTTTAGAGTGTTTTGTGTAAAATCACGTGAACAACCGGGCAATGGTCCAACTTTTTTTTTACAATTGCTAAAAAATCACACTAGGAAAGGACATGGCCGAGATGATTAATTTGGTACTTCGTGATAAAGCTGAGTTTGGTGGGGGAACCTACGGCCCTTTTAGCTAGCACTGTAGGACCACACCAGCTTCGTGGACTAATGTGGGGGGGGGGGGGATGACCCCCGGTAGTCTAAGGGTATGGCCTAATGGCCAAGTTGTGTCTATATAAGGCCGACTTACAAAGGTAAGTAGGATAATCTTATTTGGAGGTAAAAGTTTCGTTGACCAAACTTAAGGTTGACCGTGTTAGGGCTAGCCGACAAGGGAATACCGGCTTACCTATGTTGGCATATTGGGTTCAACTTACCCTGACTCGGATTACACCAAAGACGACAGAAGTGAAGAACCGACATACCTGGCAGGAGCCGGCATAGGGGTCCGACATCGGGCCAATGGTCATATGCCAGTACCCAATGTCAACACTCACGTCCTATCGTTGCAATCACGCAAGAATCTCATCATCGTGGCAAGCACGTCATCATGGGCTGACCACACTGACAGAGGCAACAGTGGTCAGCGTGGCCACAGAGTCAAGTACATGATGGCAAGTCACATCCAGATCGGTCAGAGTGACAAGATGAAAGGCAGGACCTAGGAGAAGGCTTTCAAGCCATAGAAACTGGCTTTAGCTAATGCTAGGGTTTCTCACGCGTAACCTGCCCCCCACTAGGGTTACCTAACCCTCCCGTCCTCCTCCCGGGCCGCCCGAGCTCGACCCGGCCGGGGGAACTCTACCCCGCCGTCGCCGCCTCCCCCCTCTCCTCCCCCTTCTCGCCGCCGCTAGGGGGCGCGGTCTGCCAAAGGCTAGCCGGCGGGGATTCTTCGTCATCTCGCGTGAGGAGGTTGGGCGTGGGTCGTCTTCCTCGGGCCGGAGCATGGACCTTTCGTCTGGGACCTCGATGGCGGCGTTTGGCCTTGGCTCGGGGATGCTAGGATGGACGATGAGGTGGTGGAGTGCCCTGCCGGCGGCGGAGGGAGGGTGGGGGCGGGCTGCAAGGGGAAACCCTAGGTCCCATTCTCCTCGCCTCTCGGCGGCCGGCGGTGGAGGGCTAGCTTTCCGCTGCGGCGGTGCCCAGGCGTGTGCGGTGTCTTCGGATTACGCGATCTGCTCGGTGTCTCCAGCGGCAACCATGGACAGCCTGGGATGGTCGCCGGCGTGGGGGTGATACGTCTCCAACGTATCGATAATTTCTTGTGTTCCATGCCACATTATTGATGTTATCTACATGTTTTATGCACACTTTATATCATATTCGTGCATTTTCTGGAACTAACCTATTAACAAGATGCCGAAGTGCCGATTCTTTGTTTTACTGCTGTTTTTGGTTTCGAAATCCTAGTAAAGAAATATTCTCGGAATTGGACGAAATAAAAGCCCGGAGGCCTATTTTCTCACGAAGCTTCCGGAAGTCCGAAGGAGAGACGAAGAGGGGCCACGGGGCGCCAAACCCTAGGGCGGCGCGGCCCCCCCCTTGGCCGCGCCGGCCTGTGGTGTGGGCCCCCTGCGCCGCCTCTTGACCTGCCCTTCCGCCTACAAATAGCCTCCGTGACGAAACCCCCAATACCGAGAGCCACGATACGGAAAACATTACTGAGACGCCGTCGCCGCCGATCCCATCTCGGGGGATCCTGGAGATCGCCTCCGGCACCCTGCCGGAGAGGGGAATCATCTCCCGGAGGACTCTACACCGCCATGGTCGCCTCCGGAGTGATGAGTGAGTAGTCTACCCCTGGACTATGGGTCCATAGCAGTAGCTAGATGGTTGTCTTCTCCCCATTGTGCTATCATTGTCGGATCTTGTGAGCTGCCTATCATGATCAAGATCATCTATATGTAATTCTATATGTTGCGTTTGTTGGGATCCGATGAATAGAGAATACTTGTTATGTTGATTATCAAAGCTATGCTTATGTGTTGTTTATGATCTTGCATGCTCTCCGTTATTAGTAGATGCTCCGGCCAAGTAGATGCTTTTAACTCCAAGAGGGAGTACTTATGCTCGATAGTGGGTTCATGCCGCATTGACACCGGGACGAGTGACGAAAGTTCTAAGGTTGTGTTGTCTTGTTGCCACTAGGGATAAAACATTGATGCTATGTCTAAGGATGTAGTTGTTGATTACATTACGCACCATACTTAATGCAATTGTCTGTTGCTTTGCAACTTAATACTTGGAGGGGTTCGGATGATAACTTCGAAGGTGGACTTTTTAGGCATAGATGCGGTTGGATGGCGGTCTATGTACTTTGTCGTAATGCCCAATTAAATCTCACTATACTCATCATGATATGTATGTGCATGGTCATGCTCTCTTTATTTGTCAATTGCCCAACTGTAATTTGTTCACCCAACATGCTGTTCGTCTTATGGGAGAGACACCTCTAGTGAACTGTGGACCCCGGTCCAATTCTCTTTCCTGAAATACAATCTACTTGCAATACTTGTTTCTACTGTTTTCTCTCGCAAACAATCATCTTCCACACAATACGGTTAATCCTTTGTTACAGCAAGCCGGTGAGATTGACAACCTCACTGTTTCGTTGGGGCAAAGTAGCTTGGTTGTGTTGTGCAGGTTCCACGTTGGCGCCGGAATCTCCGGTGTTGCGCCGCACTACATCCCGCCGCCATCAACCTTCAACGTGCTTCTTGGCTCCTCCTGGTTCGATAAACCTTGGTTTCTTTACGAGGGAAAACTTGCTGCTGTGCTCATCATACCTTCCTCTTGGGGTTGCCCAACGAACGTGTGAAATACACGCCATCAAGCATATTTTATGGCGCCGTTGCCGGGGAGATCAAGACACGCTGCGAGGGGAGTCTCCACTTCTCAATCTCTTTACTTTGTTTTTGTCTTGCTTTATTTTATTTACTACTTTGTTTGCTGCACTAAATCAAAATACAAAAAAATTAGTTGCTAGTTTTACTTTATTTGCTATCTTGTTTGCTATATCAAAAACACAAAAAAATTAGTTTATCTGCATTCACTTTACTTATTTCATCATGTTTCCTTTTAATTTTACTACAAAGAACATACCGGTAGGACGTGGGTCTATAGTCGGGAGAAATAATATAGAAGAATTCTTCAACCATGTTAGTACCATTGAAAATTTTGAAGATAGACACTTGATAGATCTTGCGCCTACTTATGAAATTGCTGCTGCGCATTTAGTTCGCTTGTTGGAAACTAAATTTGTTAATCTTAATCCTATAATCCAACACATGTTTTTCACGCTTGGTGATATGGAAGAAGGGGAAAAGAAAGATTTTGTTTTAGAAACCCTTCTTAGAGAATTTGGTGGTCTAGCAAGAGAAGCTAGAAAGGTGTTTGCTAAATTCAATATGCTTGGTTCTCCTACTAATTTTGCTAGTCTCCTTGAAAAGATGGATATGGATAGAATAAGATACACTAATAATATTGATGATGGAGAGGAGATCAAAGCACCAATACCATGCAAGCTCCTAGCTATGAATGATGCACTAGAAAATAATTATGCTTGGCTTGTTCCAGAAAATTTGTTTGATGAGAGTAGCACACCTAAGACTAATAAAAAGGGAGATGCTAAAACTTATGTATCTAATATAATATGCCTAGTTGAGAAAACTCCACACCTCGCTGAGAATGCACCACCCTTCGATAATACTTGATACACACTTTCTGCGCCTAGCTGAAAGGCGTTAAAGAAAGCGCTTATGGGAGACAACCCATGTTTTTACCTACAGTACTTTGTTTTTATTTTGTGTCTTGGAAGTTGTTTACTACTGTAGCAACCTCTCCTTATCTTAGTTTTGAGTTTTGTTGTGCCAAGTTAAGCCGTTGATAGAAAAGTAAGTACTAGATTTGGATTACTGCGCAGTTCCAGATTTCTTTGCTGTCACGAATCTGAGCCCACTGCCCTGCAGGAAGCTCAGAAAATTATGCCAATTTACGAGCATGATCCTCAGATATGTACGCAACTTTCATTCAATTTGAGCATTTTCATTTGAGCAAGTCTGGTGCCATTTTAAAATTCGTCAATACGAACTGTTCTGTTTTGACAGATTCTGCCTTTTATTTCGCATTGCCTCTTTCGCTATGTTGGATGAATTTCTTTGATCCACTAATGTCCAGTAGCATTATGCAATGTCCAGAAGTGTTAAGAATGAGTGTGTCACCTCTGAATATGTCAATTTATATTGTGCACTAACCCTCTAATGAGTTGTTTCGAGTTTGGTGTGGAGGAAGTTTTCAAGGATCAAGAGAGGAGTATGATGCAACATGATCAAGGAGAGTGAAAGCTCTAAGCTTGGGGATGCACCCGGTGGTTCACCCCTGCATATATCAAGAAGACTCAAGCGTCTAAGCTTGGGGATGCCCAAGGCATCCCCTTCTTCATCAACAAATTATCGGGTTCCTCCCTGAAACTACATTTTTATTCGGCCACATCTTATGTGCTTTTTCTTGGAGCGTCGTTTTGTTTTTATTTTTGTTTTGTTTGAATAAAATGGATCCTAGCATTCACTTTATGGGAGAGATACACACTCCGCTGTAGCATATGGACAAATATGTCCTTGGTTTCTACTCATAGTATTCATGGCGAAGTTTCTCCTTCGTTAAATTGTTATATGGTTGGAATTGGAAAATGATACATGTAGTAATTGCTATAAATGTTTTGGGTAATGTGATACTTGGCAATTGTTGTGCTCATGTTTAAGCTCTTGCATCATATGCTTTGCACCCATTAATGAAGAAATACATAGAGCATGCTAAAATTTGGTTTGCATATTTGGTTTCTCTAAGGTCTAGATAATTTCTAGTTTTGAGTTTGAACAACAAGGAAGACGGTATAGAGTATTATAATGCTTTCAATATGTCTTTTATGTGAGTTTTGCTGTACTAGTTCATCCTTGTGTTTGCCTCAAATAACCTTGCTAGCCTAAACCTTGTATCGAGAGGGAATACTTCTCATGCATCCAAAATACTTGAGCCAACCACTATGCCATTTGTGTCCACCATACCTACCTACTACATGGTATTTTCCAGCCATTCCAAAGTAAATTGCTTGAGTGCTACCTTTAAAATTCCATCATTCACCTTTGCAATATATAGCTCATGGGACAAATAGCTTAAAAACTATTGTGGTATTGAATATGTAATTATGCACTTTATCTCTTATTAAGTTGCTTGTTGTGCGATAACCATGTTTACTTGGGGAACGCCATCAACTCATTGTTGAATTTCATGTGAGTTGCTATGCATGTTCGTCTTGTCGGAAGTAAGGGCGATCTACACTGAGTTGAATGGTTTGAGCATGCATATTGTGAGAGAAGAACATTGGGCCGCTAACTAAAGCCATGTTCCATGGTGGAAGTTTCAGTTTTGGACAAACATCCTCAAATCTCTAATGAGAAAAGAATTAATTGTTGTTGAATGCTTAAAGCATTAAAAGAGGAGTCCATTATCTGTTGTCTATGTTGTCCCGGTATGGATGTCTAAGTTGAGAATAATCAAAAGCGAGAAATCCAAATGCGAGCTTTCTCCTTAGACCTTTGTACGGGCGGCATAGAGGTACCCCTTTGTGATACTTGGTTAAAGCATATGTATTGCGGTGATAATCCGGGTAGTCCAAGCTAATTAGGACAAGGTGCGAGCACTATTAGTACACTATGCATGAGGCTTGCAACTTATAAGATATAATTTACATGATGCATATGCTTTATTACTACCGTTGACAAAATTGTTTCATGTTTTCAAAATCAAAGCTCTAGCACAAATATAGCAATCGATGCTTTTCCTCTATGAGGACCATTCTTTTTACTTTTATGTTGAGTCAGTTCACCTATTTCTCTCCACCTCAAGAAGCAAACACTTGTGTGAACTGTGCATTGATTCTTACATACTTGCTTATTGCACTTATTATGTTACTCTATGTTGACAATATCCATGAGATATACATGTTACAAGTTGAAAGCAACCGCTGAAACTTAATCTTCTTTTGTGTTGCTTCAATACCTTTACTTTGAATTATTGCTTTATGAGTTAACTCTTATGCAAGACTTATTGATGCTTGTCTTGAAGTGCTATTCATGAAAAGTCTTTGCTATATGATTCACTTGTTTACTCATGTCATCACCATTGTTTTGATCGCTGCATTCTCTACATATGCTTTACAAATAGTATGATCAAGTTTATGATGGCATGTCACTCCAGAAATTATCTTTGTTATCGTTTTACCTGCTCGGGACGAGCGAGAACTAAGCTTGGGGATGCTGATACGTCTCCAACGTATCGATAATTTCTTGTGTTCCATGCCACATTATTGATGTTATCTACATGTTTTATGCACACTTTATATCATATTCGTGCATTTTCGGAACTAACCTATTAACAAGATGCCGAAGTGCCGATTCTTTGTTTTCTGCTGTTTTTGGTTTCAGAAATCCTAGTAAAGAAATATTCTCGGAATTGGACGAAATAAAAGCCCGGAGGCCTATTTTCTCACGAAGCTTCCGGAAGTCCGAAGGAGAGACGAAGAGGGGCCACGGGGCGCCAAACCCTAGGGCGGCGCGGCCCCCCTTGGCCGCGCCGGCCTGTGGTGTGGGCCCCTGCGCCGCCTCTTGACCTGCCCTTCCGCCTACAAATAGCCTCCGTGACGAAACCCCCGGTGCCGAGAGCCACGATACGGAAAACATTGCGAGACGCCGTCGCCGCCGATCCCATCTCGGGGGATCCTGGAGATCGCCTCCGGCACCCTGCCGGAGAGGGGAATCATCTCCCGGAGGACTCTACACCGCCATGGTCGCCTCCGGAGTGATGAGTGAGTAGTCTACCCCTGGACTATGGGTCCATAGCAGTAGCTAGATGGTTGTCTTCTCCCCATTGTGCTATCATTGTCGGATCTTGTGAGCTGCCTATCATGATCAAGATCATCTATATGTAATTCTATATGTTGCGTTTGTTGGGATCCGATGAATAGAGAATACTTGTTATGTTGATTATCAAAGCTATGCTTATGTGTTGTTTATGATCTTGCATGCTCTCCGTTATTAGTAGATGCTCTGGCCAAGTAGATGCTTTTAACTCCAAGAGGGAGTACTTATGCTCGATAGTGGGTTCATGCATGCATTGACACACGGGACGGTGACGAGAAAGTTCTAAGGTTGTGTTGTGCTTGTTGCCACTAGGGATAAAACATTGATGCTATGTCTAAGGATGTAGTTGTTGATTACATTACGCACCATACTTAATGCAATTGTCCGTTGCTTTGCAACTTAATACTTGGAGGGGTTCGGATGATAACTCTGAAGGTGGACTTTTTAGGCATAGATGCGGTTGGATGGCGGTCTATGTACTTTGTCGTAATGCCCAATTAAATCTCACTATACTCATCATGATATGTATGTGCATGGTCATGCTCTCTTTATTTGTCAATTGCCCAAGCTGTAATTTGTTCACCCAACATGCTTGTTCGTCTTATGGGAGAGACACCTCTAGTGAGCTGTGGACCCCGGTCCAATTCTCTTTCTTGAAATACAATCTACTGCAATACTTGTTTCTACTGTTTTCTCTGCAAACAATCATCTTCCACACAATACGGTTAATCCTTTGTTACAGACAAGCCGGTGAGATTGACAACCTCACTGTTTCGTTGGGGCAAAGTAGCTTGGTTGTGTTGTGCGGGTTCCACGTTGGCGCCGGAATCTCCGGTGTTGCGCCGCACTACATCCCGCCGCCATCAACCTTCAACGTGCTTCTTGGCTCCTCCTGGTTCGATAAACCTTGGTTTCTTTCTGAGGGAAAACTTGCTGCTGTGCTCATCATACCTTCCTCTTGGGGTTGCCCAACGAACGTGTGAAATACACGCCATCAGGGGGCCCGACCTGAATAAAGGCGGCGGTCCTAGGGTCTCTCTTGGGCAAAGATGAAGACCTGTCGGAGGCCTGCCCTTCATGATCTGGCCGGAGTGTTGAGTTCCGGAAGGCGCCGCCGGCGAATGTAACAGTGCTTCTGATGAGGACATCCCTACCTCACTACTACCTCCGTCATTGCAAGTTGAAGATGATCCTGCTGTGAAGCTCAAGTCCAATGAAGTTAGGATTGGACCAATGACACGAGCTCGTGCGAAGCTACCTAAACAACAGGTGAACTTGTTCCTAAACGATACTTTGATTGATGATAACTTTATACTGCCTAAGTGCTATTACTTATGTATGATCAGGTATGAGGAGGGAGCAAGCATCGCACGAGGAGGAGAGGAACAGCTGGACCAGAAGATGGACGTGAAGCTGGACATGGAGCTGGACATGAAGATATCTCATGGACGCGCGAGGGAGGAGCGGGAGGCATGCGCGAAAGGAGGAGATGTTCCAGCCGGCGCCAGGACCGGTCAACCAGCCGCCCCGCCGGGCAGCCCGGTCCCAGGGCCGGTCCAACCGGCCCCCACGCCGGATCCATCCGGTTTCAACCGGATTTTACGCTTGTGCCATCCGGGAACTATCCAGTAAGCCCGGGAGGTTCACCCGGTCGTCGCCCGGCGCCAGACCCGGTCCAAACCGGACCGGCCGGTCCCAGGCCCGGTCGACCGGCCTCCAGACCGGCCGTGTCCTAGTCTGTCTCGACCAGATCTATTCTGGGTCGGTTATTTTCGTACTTTTTCGACCTGAGTTCATCCTATATAAGTCCATAGGACGCCCCCAAAGTTGCTTTAGACCACGTTTAAGATAAACCCTAGTTTTCTTAGTTGTTTGCTTTAGCAAAACTATTAAATCCCTACACCATATTGCTTGATATTGTGTAGATCTGAAAGTCTTGTGTGATCTGCTGTTCCTTTGGGAATTAGAAGGTTTTAACTTACCGCTTCGTGGTCGCGGCTACGTGCGCAAGTGTGTGGAGTTGCGAATATCTTGCAGGGTTGAGAGTTGTTGCATTGGCGACAGGGACCAATCGAGAGATCTCGTTGCATCATACAAGTTATCATCCACTACATCGCCGTGGTTCTCCGCTGCTATCACCCCGTGATCATCATCACCACCGTTGCTTACTGAGAAGATCGGGCCACCCCATATCAGCTTCTATTGCCTGGAGTTTGCTGGATCGGTGGTATTCGGTCATGCACGCTCATGCTTTTATTCCGATCGTTTGGTTTTGGAGTGTGCTACGGGAAGCTCTTTTCTGTTTTAACACCAAGTGATAGCTGATCCAAGGTGAAGTTATAAAAGAGAATATCATGAATGCCAGTTTTAGAGGACTAGCTAATGGAGGTTCAAGTCTTTGCGCTGTTGAGGGGCTTGCTTGGTGTTCCGAAGTTCGCAACAGTGGTATGAAAGTGGGGGCGGCAACATATGTGAAGTTCGGAGTCTTACCTTTCAGGGTGAAAACTCAAGGTCTGACCTTAAGTGGTTGTGCCTGACAATATCTTTGTTGAAGGCATTGTTTTGGGAGCGAAGACTATCTTCATGGTGAAAACCTAAGATCTTTGATCGGGCGACGACAACGCTAGTGCACTGTTCCCTTCTTGAGAGCGTTGCTTTTGAAGAGTCTAAATTTCGGGTGTTGTCTTGGTGGTGGACGTATTACTGTTGCTATGGCTGGGATACTGTAGCAGCGGGACTTTTATTTCTTAGTTTTCTTTTTCTCTTTTTTTTGGCTGTGTGCATCCGTAATGTTATTAGGATATTGTGTTGTTGCAGAGGCTGGGTGTAATTGGTATCTTCTGATATTAATATATTCCCTTTATCGAAAAAATCTGCCCCCCACTATATAAGGGGGTGCATGCCTCCTTAGCAAAGGATCGATCTCTCATTCTCCCCCTCACACGCTCAGTAGACAGAGCTTCATCCTCCTCTCGCTACATAGCTCAACGAGCACCATTGTTGTGGGGTTTCCACCTCGATACATATAGAGTAGGGGTTTTAGCTCCTCACGAGGGTCATGAACCTGGGTAGATATGTCTCATGTGTGCTTGCTAGCGCATCTTTCCTCCCCGGATCCTCGGCGTACATCCAGCCCCAACTTAAGCCTACGCATGGTATCTGTTTATTCACCACGACGATAGTCGTACTGAAGCTCAGCTCGGCCATGTTGACCGGCTCTCCATCATCACATTCTCCAGTGCTGCCACGAGGGGTGAACTATGGTGGAGCTTTTACCCTACTCATTTTATGGGAAGCAAATCAACAAAGCAATTACATGTAGGAAGACAAGTCCTAGTTTTGAGCAGGAAATAAATACAAGTTGTAAATGTAATGAGGTCTGTAACGGATTAAATAAGAGCAAAAGCTCAACAGACATGACTTGGAACTCACCATTCCAACTCTTTCATCCTAGTATAAGTATATTCATTTTTACATGCTTTGCCCGTATGGAGGGCAATATAAGGTTTGTTCATCAAATACAAGCCTGAGTGAGCCATGAATTGTGCAGATGGTGCAATAGGTCTTGACCGATGGCTGAAGTAGCCACGTGTGGACTTGATTCAGGATTGGGTTCTAAAGGACCAAAACCAACAAACAAACAAACTAGATAAATTTAAATTTTGACAAATCTTAAATAACCTTCGTGGGACGGAGGAAGTACTAGTCACGGAGTCGGTGGAGGTTTCGTGACAAATTTTGACAAATTTCAGACAACTTTCGTGGGACGGACGAAGTACTAGTCACGGTGCCGGTGGAGGTTGTTGGCTTGTTCTTCCTGGCGCCCTCCCGCATCCAAGCCAGGGTAATATAATCCGCCAGTTTCGCTTTTCCGGGAAGTAATCTGATCGATCATGGCCAAGTGGGCTTAACCACCCACCGACCAGTGTGGGAAACAAAAGAATATGACGAAGACGAAGAAGGCAGCTAGTCTCCTTCCCTCTGGTCAAGCAGCCCCGGCCGGCTATAAATTCGTCCCTTCATCACCCACCGTTCACCATTCTCACCACACAAGCACCCACTCATCACACAGGTAACTAGCTCCACGCGCGATGATGTCAGACAGAGAAAAAGCCGAGTATGAACGTGCGAGAGCCAACCATGTTGCAGGTTGGGATGCATACAGACAAGGAGTGAAGTCCTGCAGGGAGGACCAAGCGTCGGTTCTCAGGTTTGCCAAGCCTTTCCTTTGATTTTCCAAACTACTAGTACTAGCTTGAATCGCAAAAATGAGCTTTAGTGTCTGTCGGCTAACAGTATGATGTATATATGATGCTGCGTGGAATGGGCGATCGAACAGCGCTGTCAAGGCCGCCGTGGGCTGGGGAAGCAGGGCTCTGCATGCTGCCGTGTTTGGCCGAGAAGATAAAGGCGTAGGCTACGGCGTGAGCGAGTTGATGGAGGACATTAAGAGGAACAAGGAGGCACAAAGGAAGAACCAAGGCGCCAAGAACAAGGAGTAATGGAATCGGGTGAATGGATCTTTGCGTATTGAGTCGTGCCGGCCAAATGTGTTCTCCAATTCGGCTATATATGTGGCGTCTGGGCGGTGCGTTGACTCCTCTCATAGGCAGGCTCATCTAGCCCTACTTTGTTATCCTGTTCCCAAATCGATAAGCTATTTTATTAGTGAGGTATCCCCTTAAAACAAGGGGGCTTAGGAAGTGGTGTTTCATCTCATGTGAGTGAAAAATTACAAAAACCCACCACAATTGTGGCTAGGTTATAAAAAAACCACCATCTTTCATTTTTTTTGGACAAAAAACCACCGATTTAGAGTAACAACATGACAAACTACCACCAGTATGTTGTAAGAGGCCACTCTAAATGACTTAACCGAGATTATGATGTGTGAGGCCCACTGCCAGGCTGACGTGGCGATGGACAACAGTCAAAGAGAGGGATGTTGAGCGATACTAAGTTCTCTGGGTTTTTTTTGTAAGTTTCCCCTCCACCCCTATCTCTATCTTATCTCTCCCTTTCTTCTCACTGGACCATGCTCCGCTGCGCTCGCAGGTGCTCGCCGACGCGCTAGGCCGTGTCCTGTGCCGAATCGTGGCCTCCCTAATTCATGTGTGCACCGATGGGATCCAAAGGGCAGCGCGTCCAACACGGCATGGGCGAGCTCGTCACGGGTGAGGGCGGGCAAGCGCCGGCCAAGGGGCAGCACGAGAGAGCTTTGGACAGGGGCCGCTCTGGCGAGCCCTGTGTGGGGAGGCGTCGGTGAGCGCTGTCTAGGGACGGCGCGGTGGCGCGGGAGAGCGCCGGACAAGGGGCGGCGGCGCGGACAAGCGCCAGCCAAGGGACGGCGCGAGAGAGCTCAGGGGCCGCGACGACGAACTCGGCGTGGGGCGGCGGCAGCGAGCGGCGGCCAGGGACAACGACAACAAGCGCCGGACAGGGGCGGCGGCACGGGCGAGCGTTGGATAGGAGCGACGCGGTGCTGGGGAGCCGAGTGGCATCGGTGAGGGGAGCCTATCGAGGGAGTGCTGCTCCAGCCGGATAAGAAAAAGAAATAAGAAAGGACAAAATAAATAAAAATGAAGGGAAAAAGAATAAGAAAAAAGAGCCAGATATTTAGGCCTAGATCTGAGAGAGGGAGGCTGACATGTGGGCCTAGGAAAATTGCAAAAAAAACCCATAACTTATAACTGTCTAATGTTAGTTCTTGTCGGTTTCAGCCTTGCCACGTCAGCCTGGCAGTGGGCCTCACACGTCATAATCTCGGTTAAGTCATTTGGAGTGGCTGTTACAACATACCGGTGGTAGTTTGTTATGTTACTCTGAATCGGTGGTTTTTTATCAAAAAAATGAAAGATGGTTGTTTTTTGATAATCTAGCCACAATTGTGATGGGTTTTTGTAATTAACTCCATGTGAGTATATGTTTCTTTTATTTTGAAATTCATCTTAGACATATTTTAAAATTTTAAAAAAATTAAAAAGAAATTTGCGCGTACATCTTGACGTGCTGATGGAGTAGCGACCGAGGATCTCCCCCTCCGTGCCGGGGCGTCCGCTGCCTCCTACCCAAGCCCCCTCTCACCGCGCAGCCCCTCCAGCCGCCGACGGGGCATCCTCCGCCTCCTACCCAAGCCCCCCTCACCGCGTAGCCCCTCCAGCCGTCGCCGAGGGCATCACACGACAAAGTTCACGTGGCGAAGCGGAGGCAGCAGAGATCCTCGAGCGTCGATTGGATGCATTGAGTTCTTCATGTTCCTCCCTTTCCCATGTTTCCACCCTTAATTTTTACTAGTCAATTTGTTTAGTTCTAGCCAACCCCAAGGTACCGTGGAACTCACAAGTCCCGCTTCTGAGCTTGACCAGAGGTCAGATGGAGTGTGCTCAGCTAACCTAGCAACCCAGGTTTAAGTCTCAGACACCGCGGTTTGCTGCTCATAGCTTTCCTATAAGAATATGCCCTCGTTGCTGGCCCATTGGTCTGTTTTTTTTTTCACAAGTCCCGCTTCTTACTATTCCGCTAATCCAATTTCTCCCGACAGAGGAAATAGGCCTCATGTCCGTGCCAGGATCGTTATGGTTAGTTTTGCATAAGTCTATAATGTTCAAATTACTACCTCCGTTTTAATTTATATGCGCAGGCATCTTTTTTATCAGTTCGTCATAAATCTATGTAGGCGGTGTATTTGCATTTGTAGAAACCATGGTAATATCCCATTACCACTAAACCACAAAACAAACAAAAAAAAATGTTGCTTGTAATGTTAAAAATTACAAAACTTTCTTTCCTAAATATCATTTGTGCTACGTAACCCATTGTTCAAATGTGTATATTAGTTCGTCTCAAAACGAAATAACTGGAGAAAGGAAACCAAACAGATGGGAATATATCAGTGAAAGTGCATACTGATATCTGGCGGTATCTGAAGAAAACATGCCTCTGACTCTAGCGTGAACCGTCTATTGTTAAAGCAAAACCACACCAATTGTTTATCTCAAATGGGAAATAACGACATGTACTTAGGGAACTACATCCCGGAACTTAAAAGAGATCCGGCTGGGCAGACTGGTTTCAGCATGAAGAGAAGAAAAACATTAACCAAAAGGACATCATATCTATTGCTCTTGCATTGGAAATTAAAGCAAATTTGTTTAGGGAACTACATCCCGGAACTCCGATCAAAACAGGACAACACGTTATCAGATCCTCAAGTCAAATCTCATCTTTCACAGAACGTGACTCTTTGCATCAGTCAAAAATTTGCATAGTATTATTTCCAGACAAGCACAAAGCACTTAGCAGCCAAGGATCGGCCCATGGAGTTTATATGTCGAGGAGGAACCTCCGTGGGTCTTCGACCAAGTCCTTGATGCGGCGCAGGAAGTAGACAGCCTCTCTGCCATCGATCAGCCTGTGGTCGTATGTCAGAGCAAGGTACATCATTGGCCTCGCGAGGATGTTGCCATCCACAACCACAGGGCGTTGCACAATGGAATGCATCCCGAGAATCGCTGACTGCAATAGAGAGGGCAGTGTGCTTGGATGAATATCTGCTGTGAAATGTATCCAGGAGTTTCTAGAGAGCACCAGAAAAGAAAAGCAGCAGTACCTGCGGAGGGTTGATGATAGGCGTGCTTATAAGGCTTCCGTAGACACCACCATTGGAGATGGTGAATGTTCCTCCCGCCATCTCGTCAATTGACAGTGCCCCCTCAGTAGCCTTCTTTGCAAGGTTGTTTATCCCTTTCTCAATGTCAGCGAAGTTCATTGTATCAGCATCTCGGATAACCGGCACCACAAGACCCTGAAAAAACACGAGATTTGCATTCCAGGTGAGATAAAGTCCTATAAATTTGATATTCAGCATGCTGACAACTGTATGTTACCTTGGAAGTGCCAACAGCGACACTAACGTCAACGTAGTCTCTGTATATGATGTCATCGCCGTCAATTACAGCATTCACGATTGGCTGGTTCTGCAGTCCAGAAACAGCAGCCTGCAAAAGCCAAACAGAATCAGCATATAACCTAATAAAATAAGCAAGCAATAGTTTGGCAATCCATAACATTGCACAGTACCTTGACAAAGCAAGACATCAGACCCAACTTCACACCATGCTTCTTGACAAATTCATCTTTATAATCAGACCTTAGCTTCATCAAATTGGTCCTGCAGCATCATATCAACAGTAAGTGATAAATGATAATGAAGTCTACAACTCTACGTTATTTCACCAGATGGTGAAAAACAAAAGGATTAATTAAAATCGTATATAAGAAAAGATGAGCAGATACTGAACCACATACTGATATCGCATTATTATATACAATAAAAGTGGATTTTCTGGTCAGGAATACTAGTAATAATTTCTGTGAGCTCTATTATATATAATCCATTATACACTGACATGTATATTGTCATACTGTTACAGTTGGATGGCACCAATCACATAGTGACATGCACTCCAAAATAGTGTAGTTAAACCCTTCCAAGTCCTCAAATTATGCTAGATCAGCTCACCATGTCCAAATAGTTGTACAGTGAAATATGTTTCTATAAGGGTAACAATGAAAAACAAGACAAAACCAAAAAGTAGCACACCACATGAACTAATCTTAAATACTCCCTCCGTTCCTACAAAAGCGTCCCAACTTTTTCTAGATACGGATGTCTATATACCTCCGTATCTAGACAAAGTTGGGAAACTATTTTAGGAACGGAGGGAGAAGTAAAGAAAAAAAAGATAACCAATACACTTACATGTCAACTTCATTGAATGTGGTCAGCATTGCAAATGTGTTCTGGGAATCCTTCAAACGGTTGGCAATGCGCTTCCTGAGCCTTGGCATTGGCACCTGCAGTTATCATTATGGTGTTTATCATTGTAAGAGAACATTAGAGATTCTGCTAAAACTAATCCTGTGCAACTTTATCTTATACAAGATTAGACTTACCCGCCGCTCTCGTTCTTTTGGAGGAAGCTGTGGTTCTGTAGGGGAGGTTTTTGAAGGAGTTGGCTTTGGTGCTTGCTTCTTCGGAGGTTCAACTTTTGGTGCTTTCGCTTCTACTTTTGGTGATTTCTCTTCAACTTTTGCTGGAGGTGATTCTTTTGGTGCCGCCTCCTCAGATGGGGCAACATGTGTTTCAGCCGGTGCTTCAGACTTTGATACAATAGCAACTATGGTACCTGGAGTAACTGTATCCCCTTCACTAGCAATATACTGAAAACCAATGGCATTAAGAAAATCAGCATTTTGCTACACTACCAGTAAAAGGTAAACCATGATAAGAAGAACAAATGAAAGTCGAAAAGAGAAAAATGATTCACCTTTTCAAGAACACCAGCCTCAGGACTAGAAACATCAATGGTGACCTGGAATACAGAAGGAAAAAAGTATGTTTAATACTACAAGCACTCACTTTGACATATATAGAGGAGAATCAGAAGTGATTAAGAGTGACAGCAATACCTTATCAGTTTCAATCTGGGCTATGGCCTCATCAGCTTCAACTCTGTCACCAGGTTCTGTATGAAGAGTTAACAGGAGAATATGAATGAGCTTCACACAGCACAGCAGACCCACACCCAGAGAGAGAGAGAGAGGAGAGCATACTCTTTAAGAAGGTAGCAAGAGTTCCATCAGTTACAGATTCACCCATGAAAGGTACAACAGCTTCAAACTTTTCTCCTACAAGAAGAAACAACAAGACTCAATTAACACAACACCAGGAGCAATTTTGCAGTTCTGAAACAGAACCTAGAAGTCTGCTTTGATTACCACTGTCTGATGCAAATGACCTACTCCAGAGTTGGTAAGGAGAGGCATTCGGGAAGTAGTAGTGCCTTCTACCAAATTTAATAGCAAAGAGTAGTCATTAGTGCATGTATCAACAGGTCAAAACATCTTATAACGTCTGGAGTTACAAGAATAAACAATGAAGGCATGATACATGACTCCACGGAATACAATCAAGTACATGGTTTGCTAGTTACCTTGTCAGCTTTGAGCTCTGGGGAGCAGCTGGAATAAGACCTGCGGAGAGTACAAAGACATTAGAGATATTGGTAGTGAACCACCGGTCAAAATCCAAACAGCAGTTTTGTTCAGGGAAATAACCTGAAAGCTGACTGCTGTAGTTCCTGACATGCGTATAGCTCCTCAGGAGGCCCAGTGTCTGCAAGTAAATTTGGAATGGTTAGCAAGGGAAGATAACATGAGGAAGCAATACATGTACTCGTATACTCTGTGAAGACATGTTGTACGGAACATAACATAACATCTTGTAACATCATGTACCGCTACAGATGGAAAATGAAGAGTAAACTGATGAAGTATAGTAGTAAGCTGTTGGGGTAATTAACTGGCAAGCAGAACTACTGTCATCGTGAGCATTACAGCTGAGAGTCTAGGTCCTGTCAAATACACCATATCTCGTAGCACAAGATAAAGTTGGACAAGTAGAAGTTACACTCCATGACAACAAATAGTACCGAACAGGTATGGCTAGGGCATGAGAAATGCAGCGTGATCCGTGTACTCACATACTCTGCGAAGGCATGTCGTACGGAATAATATAACATAACATAACATCTTGCATTTGCATATGATGAACATGTAGAGATATGAAATGAAGATGAAGTGAAGCAGTACACTGTTGGATCATCATTATACTACCTAGCAGCCAATCCAAGCACCCACAGCGCGTGTTGGGTGCACACCCTGGTAAGTGGTAACACACAGAAGAACCGATTCCTACTTGCCTGCGAGAACCAGAAACAGCAAACAACGGTGCTGCTGCTAGTCAATGCCGCGCCACCGAATTCTACATCTTCCAGTCAGTCCGTTCCACGCAACCGTAGAAATGGGGGGAACAGCCAGAGCGCGCCCTGGAACCCGTAATCCGTGAACGCCAATCCACCCGGAGACACCAAAATCGCCCCGCGCGCGCGGCGCACCTCGCCGAGCACCCGTCGGCGCGCGCAGCCTTAGGCCCGATGCGAAACAGGCAATCTCCCCCGAAACCCCAATCGGAGATCCCCCAACCAGCCGAATCGGAGACCAGCCCGCGGAGACACGCCGAGCAAAGCGAATCGTAACCCATGGGACCGAGCCGCCGAGCCTGCCAGCCTCGCAAACCCTAAATCCCCATTCCCCCCCCCCCCTCCCCGAAATCGCGGAATCACGCGCGCTGCGCATAGCAAATCAATCAATCGCGGGCTAGTACGGACGGGGAGGGGGGCGGGGGGGCTTTACCGGGCTGTGGCGGCGGAGGAGGCGCGAGGCGATGCGGGACGCCATTTCGCCGTCGTCAGCGGCGGCGGCGGCGGGCGGGGTGTCGTGGGGAAGAAGAAAGGGCGGACCACCGTGCGAACGAGGGATTTGGATTCGATCTCTCGCCCAGCGACGGTAGGAAGGTGTAGTGCGCGACCTCCTGCGGAAGGAATGGGAAGACGCCTCTCCTGTCCCCACCTGTCAGCGACCGTGGGTGGCCCCACCGCTCCATTTTCTAAAGAACGGTCCACCGCCACAGCTGTCACACCGAACCAGAAATTCTCGGTGTCGTCCCTCGCCGTGATGCCATGTACGCGGCCACGTGGACACCTAAAAAATGTTACTCTATGAAATCCCCCTTCTTTCTATATATTCATGAGTGGGCCGTGTCACCAAGATTTCAACTCGAAACTGTATAGTAATGGTGGTGGACGAAAATGCTCAACGGAACCCGGGTACGGGCGAGGTCGAAAACTGAGCCAATCAAAATGCACCACGTGGTTGTATAGTACTATGTATATGCACTGTATGTCAGTGTCCAGCATGTATTCAAGGTATTCACCGGCCACATTAACATGGAGAGGCAGCGTGCATTAAATATTCTGCCCCCCTCCCCCCGTGACTCTCATCTCATTGTGACTCCCTTTCTCTCTCAACCTCCATCCAGGAAAGCGGCGGCGAGGCGGAACTCAACATGCGGCAACACGGTGAGAGAGCGGCCGGAATTGGGGGTTCGAGTTGGCGTGGACGAGGCGTCGTCCGGAATGAAGGCGAGGATGCGGCCGGAACGGGGAGGCGCACTGAGCACGAGGTCTCTCACGAGATTTGGCTCCTCCGCCGGCCGCCGCCCCCATCGTGGCCGAGTAGTCGTCGGCCATGCCATGGCCGTGGTCCTCGACGGGAGTGCCCCGGCCTCCCAACCAGCGGTGCAGCGCCTCAGCCTCCTCGACGGAAGTCATTGCGGGAAGACGCGACGGCGGTTGCCACCATGTTCCTGTGCAAGTTTGGTTTGATATTTGTTTTCTCGGTCTAGGATTATTTTGTTTTAATTTGATGAAGATTCAGATCTGGAGAATGCTTTTGTGGTGGATATTTTTGGTTCTGTGCTCATATATTCCTTTTAATGCACTCCAATCCAATCCCGTACAATAGCAAGATTTGAGAAATCCAATCTGGACAAGCCTGTATTTTTTCTTGATCTCATTTTGTGTTAGATTTGTACAAATCTTCGTTCTTCTCATTTCAATCTAGTAATGGGAACGTGGTTCTCGTACAGACTTTTCATTGTTCTCAAATAGATTTTCTTGATCTCATCCTAATCTAATTTTCTTTCGATTCAAATAGGTTAGAACAAAAAAAATTGTTCATGAATATATATCCGTAACTCGTAGACTAATCGGTACGAGCCCGCCGCAGCTTGTATGTTTTGGTGTAATTTCTTTTGATTCTCTCAGGAGGTATTGCGTGTTCATTTTGGTTTTCGCTTGGTCCTGCTTAGTTTGTACAGATTTGCACTGATCTCATTCCGACCTGGTAGAAGGAATGTGTTTTTTTTCTTCCGATCCAAATGTTCAGCGGTAACAAATGTTAGCAATTTGTTCATGAATTTATCCTGAACTTGTCGACTGATTGGTGAACTAAACGAACTTAATTATTAACTTAATAATTTTAGTTGCAACGGTATTTTGTTTATGATTTAGCATTTTTTTACTATCTGCATCATATAGATAGAAAAAATATGTTAAGAACTCTCTGCTCCAAAATTTTCCATTTTGACTATTTTCATCGTTGATTAATTGGGATAACTCGCCAATGAAATCTTTCCATATTAAAAAAATAATGTTTTCAATTTTTTTACAACACAAAACCATTAGTGCAGAATGACATATTTTGACATTCAACATCCCATCGTGATGTTTTTAATATTCTATGAGGTAAAAGTAAATGTTACAAATCTAAATTGCTTCCAAATGGAGTAACCAGCGGAAAATTTGTTTTAGAGTTCACCTGAAGGAAACAAATCATCTAAAGGATCCGACGATGGCCACCTCTCCTGCTAGCTCGAAACTGATGGGGAAGATCTACAGTGACCGGAGAGCTTTGATGTTTGGATGGCAGCGCCCAGGAGCGGTCACCGGAGACAGAGGGGCACCTGACAAAAGCATTGAATTCCCTCATGCTCCTCTCTATACTGCACCATGAGCTTAATTCGCAGTAAGTACCCACCCACTTGCGTACGATGCAGTCCCGTATAAGGCTTCGTATCAAACAAAGTGGAAACAATGTATTGGTCGGACGCTATATTACGCACTAATCACGCGGCGCCACTAGACGACCACGATGTCGACCTCGCCCGTAGCCGGGTCCCAATCGTGCGGGTCGTGGTGGTGGACGACTACTTCTCTCGGTAGATTTGATTGCTCTACCACTAAAGTCACCTTCTCTTTCAGTTTGTTGACCCGTGAACCGAATTTGGATTTCACAGATGATGATCATCGGTGCACATTTTCCCCTCCCCTTTTCTCGATGTCGTGAGGAAGCCACGGCATGTGCTATCGCGAGATAACTTACGAGTTTGTCGTCGTATATCGATTACGAGGTTTATTCGCCGACTTAGCCTTATTGTAAAGCGCCAAGGCGAGTTTTCTTGTCTACGAATGAGGGATTTGGATTCCGCCCCCTTGGATTCGTTCTCACTAGCCTACACACCAAGGGTAGGAAGGTGTAGTTGTGGGACCTCCTCGGAAGGAATGGACAATGCTTCCCATCCCCCCACCCGCCTGCGACCGTGGGTGGCCCATCATTGCATTTTCTTATGGATGGCCCATCATTGCATTTTCTTATGGATGGTCCATCGCTGCTTAGCTATGATAGGGGTCGAGATATTCGGTGCTACACGGCCACGTAGGCAATTGAAAAAGTTACTCCAATAAAATTCTCGTACCCTTGATGATTCAAAAAGTCAACACAGTCTGGTTTTCGTATTAGCCAGTGTATGAACAACCTATCTTCTCAGTAGGTTGAGTTCAGCTTTGTCTTTTGGTTTGTCAAATCTTCGATTTTGAACTTCATTACATGGGACGTGACAACATCGCATTATATATTTTTATGTTACTTGTTTGTATGTAGCATGAAGATACACAAGAGGGGGGGGGAGAATAAACACTGAATATATTCTCGATTGTACGCTTGTGACGTCAAATATTCATTGAAACTCCATGTTCAAGTATGATGTGTTGGGTTCACAACTAACACTGTCAAAACTAACCTTGGCAAATCCCCGTCGTAGAACTTGTGACAAAATCCAACGTCACAGGCATGATAAGATTTGGCAAGAAAGTGTCGAACTATATGGCTAAAAAGTGTGGCCAACCATAAATTTAACGACAAATTACCAATCATTTTATCAAAGGTTATGTAATGTGAGGCTCTAAACCTAATACACTCATGGAAAAAATAAGGAAACCAAACGAGAGGCTGTGCTCTATGCTTAGTTTAAGCCCAGACCAAATTGTGCATATATTCATGGTGTGACCTTTTTTTGAAGAAGATTCACCAACCTAGATTGTCCACTAACTCGAAAAAAAAAACTTTGCATTGCGAACTAGGTTGGACTAGCCAAAAAGATTGGAGGCTAACAAAATAATAACCAAAGGTCACTATCATACCAACTTTTTAGTAAGGTCAACATTAATTGGCTCAAAACCAAACATGCTAGTAAAGAGTCAGAACTGGAAGGTGGAGATGCTCTTATATGGTTGGGGAGCTATATGTTGCAACCATATGGAAGGCCGCTAGAAGGTGGAGGAAGGATATTTTTACAAACCAATTCAGGCGCCGAACCCATCAATCAAATTACTTTATTGCATTATCTTTTTTATCCAAAATAATTTCCATGCTAGAACAAGGGATTACATGTGAAGCACTTCAGGGCATGTACAATGATGGAGAAGGCATGCATCCCCTTACCCCACTACATCAGCTAGAGAAAGCAATAGATATAAGTTATACCATGCATTATCTCTTATAGCCATCTCTAGCAATTAATATTAATATTAAATTTTGATTGGATTTGTTGCTAAGGGGAGACATATGATACAATGGAGAAAAAATATTATTCCCTTATTTCGTAAGAGATGACCCCTTAGCTAAGGGAAGACAAGCTTCTCTCTCTTTATTCTCTCTCCTATAATTAAACAAAAATCTAACGTGGTATCTCTAAGAGAAGGCTTACATCACCCTATTGTAGGTGCCCTCATGTGTGATATCCAGTGTGTCATATCGCTCTTCATGGGCTAGGCCACGGTAGGGTGTGTGGACCACGTGGTGAGACATGCAAATTAATTTACTTTTCAAAATGATAATACAATATGTTATAACTTTTGAAGCAGGTATGAAACGTTTTCATCGACGGTGTTGCGGTCTTCAATACTAATAGAACTAAAGTGATTTTTTAGACCAATTTTTTAGCGTGCATGCCATTTGAGTTGAACGCGCAAACGATTGTGGCAGCTACATAGAATGCTGCTTTTGACAAATTGAAATTTTGACATATTGTCATATTTTTTTTCTCTACGAGCAATGAAGGATGAACTAGAGTAGCATGTAGCAGATGTTATGTTGCATATCAACGAGAGATGAAGAAAAATTAACAAAATATGGCAGAAATGCGACCCATTAAGAAATTAGATTGCAACACAAAATGAAGTAAAATGGCTACCACATCAAACCGGCTGCAAATCCAAACCATGCTCCTTCATTCCTGGAACATTTATGCATGAGAAAGAAGAATAAAACTAGTGCACGAGGCGTTTTTGCACCCGGTAGCATATGCTCCCGGTTTTTAAATGATTTTTAGTTTAAAATGTTAAAAAATCATGAATAAAAAATTGACGCATACATCTTGACATTATATGTGCTCATAAAGTCGTTTCGCAGAAAACCGACATTTTTTGTGTCGTGTGTATAAAGACAAATTTTGGTGCTTAAAAAAAGCTTTTCACAAGACACAAAAATATTAATTTTTGGTGTGCATACATCTAATGTCGACATATACGTGCTAAATTTTTGTGTAGATTTTTTCTGACATTTTTAAATGTTTTCTCGGGTACCATGAGCATATGCTTGAAAGGATCGTATGCCGCACCTAGAGGGGGGGGGGGATTGGTGCTACCCAATTTTTAGTTCTTTTTCAATTTAGGCTTGACACAAAGGTAAATTTTCTAGATATGCAACTAAGTGAATTTAACTATATGACAAGGTTATCAACTAAGCAAGATATAGCTACGCAATAGGAGATAGAATGGGATAGAGGTAACCGAGAGTGGAGTACGCGATGACACGGAGATGATTCCCGTAGTTCCCTTCCTTTGCAAGAAGGTACGTCTACGTTTGGAGGAGTGTGGTTGCTACGCAAGCCAAACCAACAGCCACGAAGGCTTCACTCAGATCTCCTGTGAGCAACGCCACGAAGGCCTAGCCCACATACACTAAGGGATTTCCTCGAGGCGGAAACCGGGCCTTTACAAGGTTCTTGGGGCACACATCCACAACTGAATTGGAGGCTCCCAAATCTGTAACAATACAACAATCAACAACAACACATCAACAACAAATCAACTAGGGAACCAAATAGGAACACTAGCATGAGATCCCTCAAACAAATGGGGGGAAATGAAGAATGCTTCGGTGAGGATGTAGATCGGTGTCTTCTCCTTCGAATCTCCAAAGATCAAGAGCTTTGGTTGGGGGAGGAAGGAGATCTTGCAAATCTTGTGTTCTTGAGGTGGCTCTAATGGTGGTGAGGCTTGGCAGATTTTTCTTACAATGATTGAGCAACTTGTCCCGTTGGAGAAGAGAGCTATTTATATGATTGGAGCTCTCAGATCTGACCGTTGTGGCGAAATCCACTAACACCGGAAGTTCCGACCAGGACGGCCGGAAGTACCGGCCAGGCGAGCCGGAACTTCCGCCAGGGAGAGTCTTCGTCAGATGACCTGGTCAACAAAAGATAGGGCGGAACTAGGGCGGAACTTCCGGTGACCGGAAGTTCCGGCCAAGTTCCGGCCAAGTTCCGGAATTGCCCGAAAACCTTACTGGACTATACTGAGCCACAATTCCGCATTTCCGGAACTTGCCGGAAGTTGGGCGGAAGTTCCGCTAACCGGAACTTCCGGCCACTCGCGCCGGAACTTCCGGCCGGGAACGCAAACAGCGAGACAAAAACATCAGCGACAGAGCTACTTGCGAAACATACCGGGCGGAAGTTCCGCCAGCTGGGGCCGGAACTTCCGCCGGGAAGAAAAACCCGCAGATCATCAGAACTGGCAGACCATCTTGCTGAACAAAAATATATATCGAACACTTGTACCTGTCTACATCAACACACATAAATATATACCTAGTGTTGACATCAAACACACAAAACCCAAAAGGGCGGGAAATGTTCTTTCAATCTCCCCCTTTTTGGTGTTTGATGACAACACAAGTATTTGCAAGGAATGAAGTATGTGTACCAACAATGTGCAAGATGTAGAGGAGCTCCCCCTAGATATGAGCATTGGTACATAAGAAGCTCCCCCTATATCTTGCACCTATCTTCCATGGGTTAGCAATAAGATCATGCACAATACAATATAGTGATAGGCATATGGAAAAGAGATCATGCAAACATAGATAACCATGGAAGACTCACATACGGAGTTTACCATACACATAGATAGAGTTTACAATCCAAATAAACTAGAACATAGTTCGACACCACAAGATAAATAAAATCACAAACGATAAAAATCAAAGCCAACACGAGCTTGTGACCCCCCCATGCAAATACCCAACGGAGAGCAACCTAATCAGGTTCTCGCTCTCCCCCTTTGGCACCAAAGCACCAAATAGGGGAAAGGAGAAACTACACGTCCCAAGGGTTGGCGTTAGCCCAGCCGGGAGGGAGGTTCGATGTAGCGTCGGGGTAGGGAGGAGTGTGCGGAGGAGACTCGATCTCAAGTCCATCTGGAGGGAGAGGCATGCCATGCTGAGAGACCCACTCCGCCTCCGGAGTGATGCTCTCCTCGGATCCGGGAGGAGACACGTCCACCGCAAGAGCCCTCATGATGCTCTTCTGACGAACCCGAGACTTCTTGGCTTCTGCATGCTGCCGATGCCGACGGTGGTTGACTGCAGAGGTGAGGCAAAAGATCTGTCTCATGCGGCGAGCAAGCTTAGAAGCCCATCTTGGTGGCTTCTCATCCATGGGTGTAACATCTTCTATCGGAGAGTTGTGGCGCTTGGTCCTCAACACCTTCAATTCATGGGATGTGATACTGAGGGGAATAGAGTGAATGAGGGTGCTCTCATAACTATCAACCCAAGTGTCCTCAATGAGCTTCATAATGTATGGAGCAAACGCGGGAAGCTTCTTCTCCATCACACATGACCACATCTCATGATAGATGTAGTCCATCACATCAAGCCTCTCACCGGTGCCCCTCCTAGCAAAGGAGTTTGCCATTAGATCCACTTCATAGAGATGTAGCTCATCAAGGTTGCCACCCTTTGGTCCAATGGTTTCCCGGTAGACTCTAAGCATAATGTCCCAAGTAGGGAGAAGATCCGCACTCTTGCCCGAAACACCCCAACCTTTGATGTAGAGGGGCTCCAAGACTTCCCTTGTTTGAGCAAAGGAGCTATCATGGCACCTCCAACCATTTTCATCTATGCCCGGTAGCGAGGGTATCCAAGGGCACTTCCAAACTTAGCCAAGTTAGACTCAAGTAGCCTTTCATGAGACATCCACCGGAATGTTTTAGCTTCATCCGACTGAAAGTGTACGGTGGCATAGAATTGTTGGATCAAACCGACATCATAATCCTTGTTAAGCTCCATAATGGGGTAGAGCCCAAACTCACCACACATAGCATAGGCTTCTTGAAAGTATGTAGAAGCGGCCATCTTCCCGGTGTCAATGGCATGTTGAGGGGCTACCCCTTCTTGAACGGCACATACACCTCATAGAAAATCTCTTCTTGGGTCTTGTTGTGGAACCTCTTATCCGTAACCCTATTGTTCCGAGGGGTAAGGTAAGGGTTCACGTCACGGAGCTCCTTGTACTCAAGATATTGCATGTTCTTCACGGACACATGGATGTTCTTTCCTCTCACAGCGGGTGTCTTCTGCCTTTGGCCGGATTGCTGACGAGCGGTGAGCTTGGATGGTCTTGTTTGCTCAAACTCTTCCTCGATCTCATCCACATGACCTTTGCCTCTCTTCTTGGATGAACCTGGGATGGAATCAACAAGATAGGAATGATAAATGAGTGCACACTAGCAAGGAGGCCAAAACCATAACCGAGCACAGGATATTGAGTAACAGCAGAAAAAATCGCCAGGCCGGAAGTTCCGGTGAGAACCGGCGGAAGTTCCGCCCGGGGCGGAAGTTCCGGCTGTTCGAAAACAGCGGCAGTTTCTCACCAGATCTGAGGCATTGGCTCGAAGATCCGCATCACAACAACATCCTAAGCAAGTTCTAGTAAGGGGAAGGCATCTAGAGGTGTTCTACCATAGCTTTGCCTAGAGTATGCCCTATAGTTCATCTAGTGAGGTCTACCCACACATAGAGAGGGAGAGGGCACAAACCGGGGGGAGCCATGGAGGAGGAGAGGGAGAGGATGCCGATCCACGGAGCCGATCCGGCGGAGGTCGCCGGAGGTGGGAGATCCGGCCGGAGAGGGAGGAGCAGCCACCACAAGGAGAGAGCACGTGGATAGATCTTGGATGGGGGAAAGTGAGGAGGCGAGGACTGCCTCCCCGTTCCGGCCGGATATGAAGTGGTTCCGTAGGGCGGAAGTTCCGCTCGTTGGAGCCGGAACTTCCGGTCCCCCGAAACCACTCCAACGAACGAAGCAACAGCGTGCAAGCGGCAGAAACTCCGGCCGGAAGTACCGGTCGAACGACCGGAACTTCCGGTGAAACGAGAAAAGCAGTGCCAGGAGCATGTTTTGACAGGAAGTTGGTGCACTCGGAGAAAGAAGAGGATATGGCTTAGATGAGATAGGCTTAGGACAGATGCGCCAAACTGTGAGATGGTACATGATCACTCATTTTTTCAAATAATGCAAATGAAGGCCAAAAGTGAGTGATTTCCCATAAACAAGGAGATGTCAATAAAACACAATGAATATCCAAATAAACCCAACTCTCCACAAAGAAGAGTGTGGTGGCTTAGGCCTCCGGATGTAGGTGGACGCAGGCTTCCACAGGCCCACTTAGGGTGACTTCTTTTGGGCTTCTATCCCAGCTTATAGGTCCCAAACAGCTGAAGCCCAAAAGATGAGGTCAGTTTCTGGAGGGCTTCCTCCCACCGTGAAGCCCATATCATGTGTGTAGCGAGAAACTGGTCGTGAGCAGTTTCTGAGGAGTTTCCCGAGCTTCTCTCCCAGAACCCGAATCGGTATGGATCTTTGCCCTTTTCATTGCTTCTATTTACGGCAGAACTACCACTATGGAGATAACGTTTGGGCAATTAAAAAAAAAAGGAAAAATCGACATAACTCTCGACAGGACCAGGCAGTCCCGAATCACCCCGCATGGCGACCCGAGCTATGGTTCCACAGCCGCCGCCGTTGCACGCCCGCTGACACCGCCGTCGCCATCGCAGCTCCAGCAGGGCGCCAGTGCCGCCGTCCCCCACGCATCCCTCCTATTCTCAGCTTGCATCGCCCTCCTCTGCATCCGCATCAAGGACGGCGCCGCCGCCGAGATCTTCGCTCCGCCGCCGCCGAGATCTCCGCTCCGCCCCCGCCGGCCGACCATCTACCTCGTGCTCCCCAGCGGTGACCTTCCCCACCGACGCCGACCTCCACTCCCCGCCGACCTCGTCCTCCCCAACGCTCCACGATCTACCTCCCCTCTGCTAGTCAATTTGTTTCAGATGTGCTATGGATGTGAATAAAATCAATTTTGCCGATCTATTATTTGAATTGGTACCACTCGATGAACATATGTTGTTGATTCCTGATTTATATTGGCATGAACCAATGTTCCTGATTTTCTTGATTCATTTCTTTTATATTGGCATGTACTAAATTATACTATGACACCATGTTTTTATTATCATCTAACTTTTCATAATTTTCTTGATTCATTTCTAACTCATTCTCTACTAAAAAGCACGATATATATATATGGTATCAGCACATGTCAAATATTAGGGATGTATAGACATTTTACAACTCAATCAATAAATAAGCCATTATTCAACAAGCCCAAAAGAATAGGAGAAACTAGCTTCAGTGAGCTTCTACCCACCATGCTTCTCCATCGAAATTCATGTTACGGCTTACGCATGCACGATGCCCAAAAGAAGTCACCCTTAGCCGCCCCGCCAAAAAAACGATTAGTGGAGTCGCGGACAACCTGCTTTGTATATGCGGGCCGTGCAGACAATTTCCACCTTACCTTCTTGGCCCGCTGGCTCGGCCCGCCTCGCTATCTCACTACCGTAGGTCTTCCGTCTTCGCCGTCCCGTTCGTCCTCACCTGCGTCACCCAGCGCCTCCGCCGTCGTCTTCGCCTTCCCTCCCCAGACTGCACCTCCCCGTCGTCCTCAGATACACCTCGGCCAGCCGGCGCTGTTCCCGGCGCCACCTGCTGATGGAGGACAACGAGGAGATGCCAGGGGCGGCGGGGAAGAAGGAGGAGATGCCGGGAGCGGCGGGGAAGGAGGAGGAGATGTCGAAGACAGCGGGGATGGACGAGGAGGAGAAGACGCCGGACGGAGAGGAGGAGAAGAATCCGGCAGGCTCCCAGGTAATCTGGTGGAGGCGCTCTTGGTACTGCAAGAGGTGCCATACGATGTTCTTTCAAACTGCACCATGAGCTTTATCTGATTTTGACCACTATCTCACTCTCTTGCCGCACATAATGCTGTCTATACTATTGTTCTGTTCTGTGGTTGGGAAAATCAGTCAAGCTGTGAGTTTGTATCCCAAACTATAGAGTCGTAGAACGCAGAGTAACTATGCCTATTTAGTTGCTGTTAGGAAACTAAGGGAAGTGTCATCCCCTGTAAACTGAACTTATAACGCAAACCAGCTTCATTTGCCAACAGCAAGGCCACTCTATCTAGCTGTCTGATAGATGGCAAGGCTAAGCATCATTACGACATAGGAGTCACATGATTACCACATACCATGCTCATTTTTTTCATTTTCACTCTGATGTGAATATTAATACATGATGTGAATATTTTCAAGCATTAATACCAAAACAAGAGACAGAGTAGTTGTTGAGATTTATCTGATGACGTGAGGCTGCTGCTCCCTGTGTTCTTCGGCCTGGTTTGGCCATTGGGAGTTATAAATCAGCCTCTTTTAACAATCTCTCTCTCTAGGGACCTACCACATCCTGCCCACAAGTCCAAATCCCCTGGAATTGAGTTTCACCAGGTTCATCATCATATGCTGGAATTGAGTTGAGATCAAGTACCCTCCCCTTGAACTAATAGTTCAACTCTTTTGCATCTTGTGTAGCTATAAAATAAAGAGGCTGAAGTTATAGCAAACGGAGAGAGTTCATTCACAGAGGTACCAAGCACACCTAAGGTACATACAGAATGGATAACTGCCCTTTTTCTCGCTTTGTTTGAGTCGGACAGACTGATAAGGTAAAGCATGTGTCTGAAACTCTGAATGTGATGCTACTTGGTTTTAGCCAAGCCACGGGTGACGACAATGATACTGAACCTTTTCAGGTATTGGTCATTTGCATGTGGATTCAGGTTCAGGTAATGGAACATTTTCAGTGAACTGCAGGAGGGTGGGCGGAGGGCGCGCTCACCGGTGCTATGGCGTCCTGCTCGACGACGAAAAGGGCTCTACGTCGAGGACGGGAACCTGGCCGCGGCGGCAAGGCAGCGTGCAGCTAGCGCAGTTCTAGCCGCGGCGGCAAGGCAGCGTGCAGCTAGCGCAGTTCTAGCCGCGGCGGCGAGGCGGGGCCCAAACACGATGAGGACTTTCTTCCGCGGCGGCGGACGGTGACGGAGCTGCGGAGGCAGGGGAGAACGACGACGGGAGCAACGCGGCCGTAAGAGTGAGTGGGGCTAGCAGGCTGGCCGGCCGCCTGGTCGAGCCGCCCCGTCCAGCGCCGGCGAGCTCCTGCGCGTCCGCGATGTTGGCGTCCTCGAGCTCGTGCACGTCCGCTGCAGTCCGGCGTCCGCACGAGGGAAGCACTCCGTCGATGGACCAGACGATTGACGGCGACAAGATTATGTATTTGAAATTTGATTTCAAACCCAAAATTAAAACAATTAGAATGTATTAGTGGTTTTTTGCAAAAGTGAAATTTTGATTATCTAAGCTGTAAGCTGTCGACATAGGGCTAGGCAAATTCGCATGTCTGATCACCCATGAGTTACACTTACAAGCTAACTTAAACGATCCTCCTAATTGAATTAGAGGCAGAAGCAACCCATCCTGCCGGAGCGGAGCACTAATTGAATTAGAGGGAGAAGCAGCTCATCCTGCCGGAGCGGAGCACCAGGATCAACCTCCCTGCAAAACCTGCTGGGCTCAGACAATCGCGTTAGCGGATGCAGGCACCTGCAAGGCCCGCACTGTGCATTTGCGGCTGATGCAGGTAACGCGGGCAAATCCGTGGACGTGTCCACTTGCACCCTTACTTAGGCCACCAT
>NC_061514.1:328273492-328294788 GCF_022539505.1 Lolium rigidum | reverse complement strand
TGACAAGGCCGCTGCCCGCCGGTGGGTTTTGGCAGTCAACAGTAGCCCCAAGCAGAGAACCTTCAAGGTGAGCTGCCCCCCGAGTTCCTTCAGTTCTTCCTGCGCCTTGCCAGTTAGATCGGCTCCTTTCCTTTGATGGACCTTATATGCTCCATCCTTGACCTGATCCGCACGTCCAGGCTGCTCTTGGCCTTGTCCTTGAAGAGAAGATCCGAGCCCTTATTTCTCTTGAGTCGGTGGCCACGCATCGGCTTTCATATCCTTAAGTCGATGTCTGCTGCATCGGCTTTCATATCCTTAAGTCGATGTCTGCTGCACCGGCTGTGCTTGAAAATTTTCGAATTTTTCAGAATTTTTTTTTACGGCCGACCTGTGTATCGGCCCCCATACTCCAATACCCATCACCAAGGGATGAGCTGCTTCTATTGCATATCCTCGTGTTTTATCCGCCTGGGTGCCCCCCGGAGCCGATAGGATCAAGAGAATTGATGGTGTCGGCTCTGTTGGATAACATGTTGAACCCAGGCAGAATGGATGTTGAGGATAATTTTGGCCGATTGCTGGAATCGGCCTCCACGTTGATTGCTCGGTGAAGGTTTTGTAAGTTCCCTTCATAAATTTTTGGGGCCGATCACAAGGATCAGCCTCGCCGTGTTTGCTCATTGACATGCTCTTGCTACTCGTTCAGGCCGGTAGACAGAACCAGCCCAATCTCTGACCTTATCATGTTGGCACGCTTGCTGTCGCCCACCTTGAATGCATTGCGTGATCGTGGAGCGCGAAGCTTTGCCGGAAGAACGAGCACCATGTTTGTGCCAGCCGATGCTTCATCATCGGCTTTCCTTTGCTTGGGGCGCCACTCCATTTTTCGTGGGCGACCCTCTTCATCCAGGGTTCGCTGAACCTTTGCAGCCGTATCAGGCCTTGCTTTCCTCAATGTATGCAAGTATAACCTCTCGGCTTCTTCCAGGCCGCGCAATCGTTGAACCCTCGCGTTTCGGGAACGGCTGAGTCCGTCGAGGCACCACCTTGGCCGGTGGTACCTGTCTTCTTCTTCTCCCTCGTCTTCCGAATCTTCGAGATCTTCCAACCGAGGGGACTCAGCTCGTTTGCTCCGTGGCGGGAGAGGTCCTAAGCGCTCGAACACGGACACGTTGGCTGCCTCCTTCTTCTTCCGGTTGCATTCTCGGGCAATTGCCGATTGTTGGCAATCGGCTCATTCCCCGAATCCCAAGCAGTGCCTAAAGAAAGGACAATCCCGATGGCTCCGTCCTCGTCGTCTTGCTCCCTTGCCTTACCCTTGGCACAACGCTCGTGCTCCTCCTCATCGCGATTCTCGCCGACGATGTCTTCTCGGCTTCTCCGGCCGGACGAACTCTTTCATCATCATCGCCGGACCGTCGGCGTTGGTCGTATCGACCCACATACTTGTTGAGGAGGTGATCGCAGAGAGGTCGCCGATATCTTATGTTTTTCACCTCTCCCTCCGTGACGTTGCGCTTGCCGTCTTGGCGGAGCCGATCGCGTGGAGCGGCTTCCTCTCGACCTTTGCTATGAGAGCAGCTGCCCTCATCTGTATCCTTGCCAGCGTGGTGTCCAAGATCTACCATGTTGATATTGCACAGGAAACCCGGCTGGCACCCGGCATGGCAAGCGTACTCCACCATGTTCACGGCGAGGAAGGGCTGGGTATCGACCTTCATGGCGTACTGGTTGAAAACTAGACGCCCGTTCTCTATCGCCGCTTGGATGTGCTGCCGCCATACCCTACAGTCGTTGGTGGTGTGGGAGAACGTGTTATGCCATTTGCAGTATGGCCTTCCGTTCAGCTCTTGCACCGTGGGGAACTTGAGACCCTCAGGTATCTTCAACTGCTTTTCCTTGAGTAGGAGGTCGAAGATTTGCTCAGTCTTGGTCACGTCAAAATCAAATCCCCTGGGCGGGCCTGGTGGCTTTACCCATTTGCAGGACACAGGGGTTCCTCCCCGAGTCCACTCAGCCCATCGCTATTTCTTGGTCTCCCGCAGAACTTCGTCCTCCTCAAGCATCGACCGTGGCTACCGCACGCTTGAACTTGTCTTGGCACAGTCCGGGTGGCGCTCGTTCATATGCTGAAAGTTTCGAACCACGTGCGCCAGCCGAGGGATAATCCGCTTGGGAGGCCATGTCCTTGAGCCGTGTTGCGAGGCCCGCCACCGCCAACTCGATCGCTTCTTTTTCAGCTTATACGAACCGAATAACATCGGTTCCTAAGATTCCTCGAAGCGCCGGATGTATTCTCGTCATCGTTTCTCCGCGCTTCCGACGTAGCCGTGCTAGATCGGCAATGCTAGACTCGGAAGCTTCGAATGATACCGCTCATGGAACTCGCTCTTCCAACCGCTTCCAAGTTTGGATGGAGTTCGGTGGTAGCGATGTGTACCACCCGAAAGCCGATCCCGTGAGGGACCGTGAGAAGAACCTCACGCGCAACTCATCTCGACGCCGAGATCGTGCCCAGCTGTGCCAAATATCGGCTCACATGCTCGATGGAGCTGGAACCATCTGATCCACTAAACTTCGTGAAGTCCGGGAGCCGATATTTGGGTGGCAGCGGAATCAGTTCGTAGCTGTTGGGGTACGGCTTGGTGTAGCCGAACGCCTTCCTCTTCGGCATCATACCGAACTGATCTTTCAGAATTGCACAGATCTGATCCGCTGTGATGGATGTAGGTGTCGAACCCTGAAGATTCGCCGGGGTGGCATACTTCACCAGCCATGCTTGCTTTTCCGGTTCTAGGCCAACTGCAGGAGCTGGGCCTTGGAGGTTCGTCGGGGTGGCGTACTTAGCCAGCCACGATTGCTTGTCGTGATCGGCTCCTGACGTTCCTCCCGCCGTCCCGTAGGCCGCCGATATTGCAGCCTCGGTTCGAGAGTGCCCGTGCGTTGCAACCGGGTATGTATGCGCACGTGTATCCGTGCGGGATCTCCTTAGGCAGCTCGGTAGGAATTGGTAGTCCCTAGGATCACCACCATCCTTGTAGACGACATATGCCGATGAGTTCGGCAGCTCCGGTGCTACCCATGCGAACGGCCGGGGCCGGAGCGGCATCTCTCCTTTGAAAGTCCCCGGAGCCGGTCCCGACGGGGAGTACCGGTGACTCATGATTTCCCGGACGACGCGCGAGCGACACGCTCCAAGGTGTTCACCGATGCTCTCGAGTGGCGGTGCAGCCGAATGAGCCACCATGTAGTTGATCTCCTCGCCGCAGCCGACCCGGTGCGTTCTTCTGACGGAGCGGATAGGTCCACCCCATCGAGCGCGCCTTCGGGCGTGAAACCCTTCCACCTGACGCCATGGGTGCGGGTTCGGTGGAAGGAGCCGATGAGTTCGGCTTCGAGGGTTGCCTTGATCTCGTCATGTTTCTTCTTGAGCTCATCAGAGCGGATCCGCGTACGTGACCGGAGTGTCTTCCGCCATCTCGGATGTGGATGGCGATGTCGTGGATGTCGTCGACCGTCCCACCGGGCGTGCCGAATGTGTTGACGTCGAAACCCACCGGCGGCGCGAGACGGGCAACACCGTAGAGCCGGGAACAACTAGGGCTGCGGCTGGCCCTAGTCCCTCCGAGCGACGGCCCGCAAAGCCTCCCCGGGTCGCACGCACCGATGTTTATCACAAGGGCGTGCCACCCGACCTATACCCGGTCGAGAAGGTGTGGATGATGCCTCGCTTAGTTTCCCTGCAGGGCACACACGTAAACGTTAAATACGAGCCTCGATCGGCTCTCGAGTTATCCCGTGAATCGGCTCAAGGAGCCGATCCACCCATGATTCAGACGGGGTGTCCGAATATATGGTGGTCCTGCTTGATCAAGGTAAAGCTGGTTAGATCTACGACGATCTGGGGTTTTCACCGCATAATCGGATCATCCTACTCAGGTTCGGGCCTCGCGCTCGCGCACGGTGACCGTAAGCCGATCCTAGACAGGGCCTAAAAACCAACACGAGGTTGATCCCCGAACATCCGTTCTAGGACTAGCAAACGCCACCCTACACGCCGCCGGATCCTCCGCCCCTTGTAAGGCCTAACTATTGCGGATATTAAACTAATCCTTGTAGAACAAGGAGCAATCGTAACGGACCAGATCTACTAAACTATGATCAAGCGGGTGCCGCCCCTACGCCTAAGATAGGCGTAAGGGCGGCTAGACATGCAAGGGTTGCACTACGAGAGCATGCAGCATGAAGAACAATGCTAACCCTAACATGTCTAAGATAACTACGTTGCTCGCCATCAAAAGGCTTCAAGCACGAGCAACGCATGAACAACGAGGTAAGCTTAGTGCCGCCTAGATCGCAAGATGCGATCTAGGCAGCATGATGCTTACCGGTAGAAACCCTCGAGACGAAGGAGTTGGCGATGCGCCGAGATTTGTTTGTGGTTGAACGTTGGTTGTTGTTTATTCCATAAACCCTAGGTACATATTTATAGTCCAAACGGACTTTCTAATGTGGGCGTGCACTAAACCGTGCACGAGTAAGATTCTATCTCTAAACTAAGATGCGATCTAATATGTTACAGATACACGGGCAATTAAGCCCAATTTGGTATAAAGGGCCGATTCACGTATTCCTTCTATATATATATTCTTCACGTCCAGCTTGATCGCGGCCCACCTCTGACTTGGTCAAATTCTGGTGATAACAAGATTATAGCCTAAACAATTAACCGGATACGTCAATCGACTAGATTCAAACATATTTAACATACAAATAAGAAGAAATTTAAAAACATATAAACTAAAACTATTTTTTGGCCTTCTTGTTCGAAGGCCCTGCGTCGTCGTTGTCGTGGAAACTCCTCCGCCTCTTGCTTGTCACCTCGTCGTCGGAACTGGAGGACGACGCGCCCGTCGAGGACTTGAAACTGGAAGAAATGGCGTCTTCGTCGGTGAACGGACGACGACGCGCCGCCCGCGCCAGCGTCCTGGACTTCTTCCTTGCCGCCGCCTTGTCGTCCGCCGCCTCCTGCGCCTCCAATCGGGCGAACTTGCTGCCGGAGTCCTCCTCCTCCTCCTGGCCCTCCTCGTCGTCGGCGTCGCTGGCAGCGCCGCCTCCGTCCTCCTCCTGGCCTTCGCTGCCATTGCCGCCTCCGTCGGTGTGGAGGTAGGGTAGCTGGGCGTGGAGCCCGGATCGCTTGGCGTCGCCGGCGATTCCCACCAATGCAGGAATCTGGGCGACTTGCCCTCGCTCTCCGAGTCGAACGACAGCGTGTAGTCGCTCATGACGTGCCGGTGTTGGAGAAGAAGAAGAAGAGGAAGAAGAAGGAGGTACCGTAGACGCGGGGTTATAATGTGCACGGATTAACGGCGGCGCGTACAACGAAGAGGCCGGCGGTTGCTCTTCCGCGGCGGTTCGGCGCTCCATTGCAGCGGTTGGTCGCCGCGGTTGCCACACCGGCGCGCGTTGTGAATTCGAGGCCGATCGAACCTAGGTCGCTGCCATGAGGACCCATGGGGACGCGAGCGGACGCTCCGTGCGACCGCCGAGCGTCCGCGGAGACGCAAACCTGGCGCATATTTGGGCCAGGTTTGCGTCTCCGCGGACGGCCCGGTCACTTTGCGTCGCCCCGCTGAAGCGGGCCCCAGACGCATTTTCGGTCACGGCGGACGAAAACGGTCGCTGACCGTCCGTTTCCGTCGCGCCGCTGGAGATGCCCTTATCCTTTGGCTGATCTCGCAAAAATTTGCCGTCCATCTGGCAAAATTAATCAGCTGTGTCCACTAGTCCACTGGATCGGTGGTACTCCTACCTGGTACGTGCACTCAATAGATGTTTCGGCTGGCAACGGCCCGCCATTAACTTCTCAGCCGCCTCCTTCTCCCTCCTTGGTCATCATCGTCTCCACTCCCTCCAACCCCACCACCCCCATAGAACCCACACCTCCTCTCTCCCTCCCTAGCTCCCGCCGCGCGCTCGCAATTTCGCATTTACTCTGCTGCTCCGGACAACAGCCCACAGGGCAGCCACGATGGGCGGCGGATCCAAGGCGAAGGGGCAGCCGCGGGCGATGGCGCCGGTGGCGGAGGTCGACATCGCCGCCGTGCGCTACGAGCCGAGGCCGATGCAGGCGCCGCACCTCACGGGCTTCGGCCTCAGGGCCTTCGTCTGGCTCCTCGAGTCCCGCCTCCTCGGGCCCCTCGTCACCTCCGCCCTCAAGAAACAGAACAACATGACGCAGGTACTACTACCCTCAATTCCCTCTATTTCTGTACTGCAGCACTTCGTTTGCTTACTGAACTTATCGCGACTCTGGCGCGCGTGCAGATGCTGCAGAACACGGTGATCCCCGAGCGGCCCATGTACTACCCGGAGTTCCCGCCGCAAGGTACGGCCGGCGGCGATATCTTCTCTTCTGCGTTGCTCCTTTGAATTCGTCAATGGAGTATCCTTTTTTCTTGAAATCGTCAATGGTTGTTTGACAAGCAAGTAGCCACGGAAATAAAATACTAGTACTACTACTCGAATTTTTTAACAAGACAAAAAATGCTCCACTCCTCTCTTTTTTTCGTTGAGAAAATGCTCCGCTCCTTTTCGTTGGCTCAACTTGTCGTGCAACTGAAAAAAGCATAGAGATATTCTGCATTTCTTTTCCTTTTTTTGGCCACCATGAAGCATATATTTGCTGCAGAGCCACACCTGCGTATAATCTGCTCAATTAAGTTACGCAGCTGTTGCAGCTGACATATTGACGCACCTCCATGTTTGGGCCTCTTTCAATTCTGTTCACCCTGTCCTCTTTGGATGAATTATGGTGTGCCGTTGTCAATTGCGCTGCCACCTCTGATTTTCCAGAGCCGGAGCAAGGAGTGGTGGTCGTGGACGAAGACAGGGACCCCGTGGAGAGGGTTGAGGAAGCAGTGCAGTGCCTCGCTCCGTATGACCCGTCCGCGCGGTTCACGTTGGCCGACGACAAAAACCCCTTCCTCTACTGGAAGATCCGGGACTTTGCCTATGCGTACCGGTCTGGGATCACGACGCCATCGGCTGTGAGTAATCCAATGGAACAATGAAAATAGCGTCTCTTGCTTCTATGGTTTTTGGTTGCTGTACTTGTATGTGTGGCGCTCAGCCTTGGTCTGTTCCGTAGGTTGCCGAGCATGTCATTGCGGGCGTGGAGGAGTGGAACAACAAGAAGCCTCCGATGCCAATGCTCATCTATTTTAACGCGGATGACCTCAGAAAGCAAGCTGATGCTTCCACAAAGAGATTTGAGCAAGGTCTTACCCCCATCCAATTTTGCTGCTTTGTTTCTTCATCATGGAAATGAACTGGCTTCAGGTGGAAATTCCATTTACCTCTTACATTTCCTTGATATGTGTTGCTTCTCGTGCCCAGGAAATCCAATTTCCATATTGGACGGGATATTTTTCGCCATTAAGGATGACATTGACTGCTTCCCATATCCATCGAAGAGTTAGTTCACTTGACTGAAGTAACCATTTGTTGCTCCGCCCGAGAAGCGTATTCCAAATTATCGTCTTCTTTTTCTGTGCAGGTGGTACTACGTTTTTTGATAAAATCCGTGCTGTGGAGAAAGATGCAGTCTGTGTTGCTCGTCTACGGAAATGTGGAGTAATCTTCATCGGCAAAGCAAATATGCACGAGTTTGGCCTTGGGGTAACCGGAAACAATGCAAACTATGGGTACGGCTAATAATTGTGTGGTTCCTCATTCTGCTTGAAATGATTATGTAGATGGATTCCAAGGATAAATTATAATATTTTGGGAAAACTTGAAGAGAGCATGTGCGCTCTGCGCTTGAAGGGAGTATAATTTTTCGATTTGATTTTTTTGCAAGTCGCTAAAAAATAACAAATAGAATGGAGGAAAAATGGTTTGTATTTTTTTGCAATTTCGAAATTCATTTTAAAAAAAATCAAAATAAATTCTTGAAATATGTATATATATATAGATAATGACATAAAAAATCGGAAATATTTTTCCCACATTCTAATTGTTATAAGTGATTTGAAATTTTTTGAGTTCAAAGATTGTGTGGTGTGAGAGATACAAAAATTAGAAGTTTTTTGAGAGGGGAACAGAAAGAACTAGCACAGATCTTGATGCAGTATAGGCAGTGTGGGTACGGGTGCGCACTGAGGACCTGCTCAGAAAGTCCTCTCTAATATTTATCATTGAAAACCATATTACGAATGGAAATAGAAATAAGGAATTGATAATTTGCGTTCATCCTATATTGTCCATCCACAATATATTTTTCTGATGATCATCACTTTATTTTCATCTCTTCGTAATTATTTTTGCAGGACAGCAAGAAATCCGCATTCGATTGATAGATATACTGGTGGTTCTTCATCTGGTCCAGCTGCACTTGTCTCATCAGGGCTATGCTCAGCAGCGATTGGAACAGATGGTGGAGGTTTGTACATATAATGCTGTGGGGTTCGTTAACACTATATTATTTTGAGTACTAGTCTCTAGTTGCTACCTTTTTCTTTTCTACAGGTTCAGTTCGGATTCCATCTTCCCTATGTGGCATTGTTGGTTTGAAGACAACTTATGGGCGGACAGATATGACTGGGTAACTAAGACAAATTCTACTAGATATTTACTGCTACCCTGTGCTTTGCTTCGGATAAAAATATGTTAAGTCATTGTCATTGTCTCAGTCTGCTCCACATCTTGGCCATGCCTCATCTGAGTCCCGCATAGGCCGGTGTCACTCGATTCATGCCTCTGCATTCTTGCTCCTGCGATGACTCATTTTCGTTTAGTCAATTTATGGGGAAAATCTATTGTGTTTCAGTTAGATAATTTGTAAATTTTTGGTAAGAGTTTTTTTTTTTGAAATGGTATATATTGATTAGGTAATAACAGGTTCATTACATTTGCGCAAGGTCCGTACCAACGCGAAGGATGGAGCTGCCTCTTCCAAAATACCATCACTCCACACCTCTCTTCCAAACCAAGCTAAAGCATGAGCTGCTTTGTTTCCCCTTGAGGCATCTTGTTGATTTTAAAATTCAGGAGTTGCTCGGAAAACAGCTTAACGTCCCTGCACACTGCTTCAGGAGTTGATCTTCCACCCCCATCCCTATTAAGTTCAGACACCACTTCCACACTATAACTTCAAGGATCATCTCCGTCATGATAAAATTAAAACTTCCACATATGCGTTCAAAACAGGCAATTTACAGAGTTGTGTTCATCTCTAAGGATCGCTCCCCAGTTCGCATTCCCAGTTTGGCTGACAAAGCTAGCATCAACATTTATTTTACCCATACTTGTTCTGGTTTCTCCCATTTTTCCTTCTGCTTTGCGACATTGCTGCTTGCCTGTAGGATCTTCATAGCAACAATTGGACACTTCCCTTTTGTATCCTGATCTTTGAGCCCCACTCGTACCGACTGAAGGTAGTGGACATAACTCTGAAGAAATGTCGAATAAGCCTTAATATAAGCCGTACCATTTCCAAATAGGATGCCGTTTCGAAGACGCCACACTGCACCAGATGAAGAGCAGTTTCACTTTCATATCAGCATCCACCTTATCAAGAATCAGAGAGACCCAGTCTGTCCCACTTTTCACCAATTCTTGCTTGGCTGGCAGTTACCATACATCCCTCATTGTATCATGCGTCACCAGCTCCTGTTTACAAGATAGAGTAAATTTCGTGAGCAGCATAGAAATGCCTAGCTACCGCGTGGTAAGGCAGGTGTGCCACAAACTGCAAAGTTTCAACCAGCCATGTTTGTTATTCTTTTAGAGAGTTAAATAATAGTATTGTCCAGCAATCAAGTAAACGATGCTGCCGAGTTACTTTTTTGTGTTTTGTTACACTGGATTGGGTTAGAAAATCCATTGACGTACACAACTGTGAGTATGCATAATTATTATCTCATTTGCAGGGTACTTTGTGATGCTGGGACTGTTGAAGTTGCTTCACCTCTTACAGCATCAGTGGAGGATTCTATGCTAGTGTAAGCAGTTTGGCTTGTTAGAGGAGATCATGCAATTGCATAAGTCTGTTAGGTTTAGCTATCTTGTTGATAAACTTGGAAGCTTGTCAACTCGCTTACTTTACGTTAACAATATAAGATATAACTTTAACTGTCTTGTGAGTAGTGGGTACAACTAAAGACTTGCCCCTCTGCTTGTAAGTTATGTATTTACTACTTACACCCTGTCGTGTGCCATTTCAGGTATTCTGCACTTGCAGGCAGTAGACCTATGGATAAGCTTACTCTGAGACCTGTAAGATATTACCTTTTTTAACATCCCCCATCTGTTAAATATCAGAAACACTAAGTTTTTGCTAAAAGAACTCTCGAGTATCTTTCATGTCACTTCTATGGCATTGCACTATAGCACTCAGTTTTTTCTTTTAAATAGGAGACAGTATATGTAAGTCACCACTCTTTACCGAATTGTAGAAAACGTGAATGGGATCACTTTCCTCCAATAATATCAAAAAAATTGAACTTAACAGTACGATAATCATAATACCGCAACACTCATATGGTAACATTCTCCAGTATTCCCCAGGATGTATCATAACTTATGATTTAAAGCTGACTTTACTGCATACCATCAGGCTCACAGTTTCTACATCTCTTTGCCTTTTCTCTGTACAGTTGCCGCTGTGTGTTCCTAACTTGGTGTCCTCTGACAACAGCAACATCCTACAATCAGTAAAAGTGGGAAAATATACAGAGGTACAGTTTTTTACATGAAATAGTGTATTTGCACATATTTGCATTTTCTTATATATAAAATTGGCTTTTGTAGTGGTTTCATGATGTTTCTGATAGTGAGATCTCAAATACATGCGAGGATGCACTTAACCTCCTGTGCAGCACCTTCGGATGCCAGGTATACCCATTGCTATCGCAACATATCTTATACGATTTGTATTCTACCATTTAGTTATCACACTCTTTTGTAGGTATGTTAGGTCTCTAGGTCTTTGTACCTTCAAATGTGCAATCTCTTCTTTAGATGAAAGCATTTGCACATTAGTTATATTTTCAATGTGTACAGCGAATGCTTCTGTGCTCACCAAAGTTCTGTTGATGGTTATGTTGAAACAATTGTGAAGTGTTAATTAGAAAAAAATACTGGCGATTATTAGCAACTCTTGTAAGTTGTAACTGATTATTGATCTGCATCATTTGGAGCTTCTAGGTATCCAACATGCCGTAGAAGTTAAGCTTACTTATTCCATCTGCTAAATTGTTATGATGAAATGCCTTTTCTGAGGATGTGGTACCTAGTACAATTTGCATATTTATTCTTTCTTGCTATCTCAGCTGATTAGTGTTGTTTAACATTTTTCAAGATAGAAGAGATAATATTACCAGAGCTTGAGGAGATGCGTACTGCCCATGTTGTCTCTATTGGCTCGGAAGCACTATGCGATCTGAATGCTCATTACCAAGAAGGGTACCTCTTTCACAAATATCAGATTCATAATGTTGCTCTCAGTTTGAGTTATTGGAATTTTTCCTTTCTAAATTAGATAGAACTTGAAATTTCTAGCCCTTAAGAGGCTGCAAATTTGTTAGCCAGTCTTTACTATTCTGTACTACTATCTTCCAGGAGACGAACAGAACTGACATTAGATACTCGAGCAAGTTTGGCACTTTTTGGGTCATTCACTTCAACAGATTATGTTGCTTCTCAATGTATCAGGTGAACATAAGTACAAATTCATCTGAGCATTTATGTTTCCGTTACAACACTCATTCATGAGTATGAAGTATGTTTTTTTTTGTCCACCAGTCTTATTTAGTTCTGGGAAGTTGTTTCAGAATCACTCACCGTGATTGTATATTAGAAAGAGAAACTAAAACCTATTTAGACTGTAAGATTGATTTCAGGATAACACATAGAAATGGTCAATCGAGCTAATAAAAATAGAAATATGTCTATTCTTATGACCCCACAGGTTTCCACGAGCCTTTACCTAGTGCATTTTAGTCAGACATAATTCGACAATATCAATTATAGCTAGTAATAACCCTGGGTATTACTGAAGATACCAATTCAATTCAAATTCCATGTAATTTTAGCTGGGGTTCTTCATTAAGCATTGTTTGAAGAAAAAAGGTGATTAGAGACAAGTAAAAAAGAATGGACCTGCATACCTATCTAATGACAGGTGACGGGGCATACTTATTGAGTTCAATTATTTTAACATTCTTACTAGGTAACAATAGTTCAATAACTACTAGAAGTTGTGCAGCTTCGATTTTATCCTTATCTTCTATTAGATAGTGCTCCTACCTGAAATATCTTCTTTTTTACTCCAGAGTCCAGAGATGCCATTTAGAAAAGACCATTTCAGCCTCCTAGTTTGTTTCATACTGAACTACTGAAATTTCCTAGATGTTCTTTTTTGGGTCGAGTTGTATGGTGAGGTGTTGGTCCAGTCTTGGACTTGAACATAAACCTTCTTTTCTGTGATGCATCGAAACACAATGCCTTTTATTTTTTCACGATTTTTTTTCCTAGATGTGCTGACTGTTGCACAAATCGTGGAAATTGTGTTACACATGTCGCATACTTGTTGTAGGAAAAAAAATGCAATTTAGTCTGGGATCTAAACTGTAAACTGTAAAGTATATATTGCATTCTCCCATGCAGATGTTCTGCCAAAATTTGTGTGCTTATAGTATGTTTGGTTTATATAGGAGAAGGATAATGTACTATCACATGGAAGCTTTCAAAAAGGTTGATGTCATAGCAACCCCGACGACCGGGTAAGAGATTTTGAAGTTTATTACAATTGATCCATAGATCTAATATGATTTTACTAGTTTCTGCTTCGAGTGTATATGCATGGTTCCTCCTCCTCCGCACTTGAATTTTTCTAGTCAACGAGGCTATGTTTTCTAGCTTCTAGTAGATTGTTAGTAGTTCTAGGTGATCCCTATTATCTAATATACTTTGAGGATATATAGAGCTACACAAGCATACCAGTCTCTGACTCAATTGCGAGGTAATACATGTGAATTACCGAATTGACGTGTTGTGTTGTATTTTACATTTGGGATTACAGAGACAGAGTAACTTATATAACTCTGATCTATGCTCCCTAGAATGCTGCACCTAATTTACCTGGTCCCGCCACTTTCAAGAAATTATGCTTTTGCTTCTTATCATATGTATAATAACAGCTAAGGAGGATTTGCTGTTTTTTCTCAGCATGACTGCGCCAAAAATACCACCAAGTGCTCTGAAGATAGGAGAGTCTGATTATGTTGTATCAGGTAGATTTTCTTCACTGTATTGTGTATCTCCTTTAGCTCTTCAACATATGGATTTACAGCTTATCTCAAGCTCAATTACTGAACTTTGAACCGTGTTAACATCCTGGATAAAAATTGTAGAAATCTTGATGTGAATTGTATTGAGAAAGCATTTAATAATAATGATAAGGAAACAATGACAAATCTATAGGTGAAGTTTGTTTCGAACACTTTCACGCCTTCATGGCGAAGACCCAAAAAAGCTAAGGTGGAGCTATCACTAGCTATTTAGAAGCTTGTTGGAGTCTAACATAAAGGAGACATTTCATCCTTTTGGAGTCTAGTAGCAGAAATTACCGATTAAATGTGGAAATACATCGGTCACGTTCATGATTTATACCGCAATAGCAGCTTGCTAGGCAAACTCTATGTGACTATTTAAATATTAATTACAAATTCTGCGACATCGTTTTTGTTTCTGATTCTGTCTCTTCATTGCAGCTAACCTGATGCGATTCATTTTAGCCCCGAACCTTCTTGGTTTGCCTGCCATTACTGTTCCGGTAAGTGTTCGACATGACGCATGACTGATTATTTATTGTACCTTCTAGTTCACATTATGTATGAACTGGTAAAATTTTGAATTACTGATGTAAATATTAAATGGACAGTTGTATTTTTTCCAGCATACTACATTTTTGAAAAGTTTAAATACGATCGTGGAAAAATATTTCGGCTTCTGGCATATTATAATCTCAAAACATGCAGATGCAGGGAAATTATTATCCACTGATATATTGCTACTTCTGTCTTGTGCTCAGGTTGGTCATGACAAGCAGGGCCTTCCAATCGGCTTGCAACTGATAGGCCGTCCATGGGGTGAGGCTAGCTTATTGAGGGTGGCTTCAGCAGTAGAGGTACTATTCACATTCATCTTACGGGTTCTGTAATTGTGGATTTCCAGCTGAGAATGTGCTCATATTCAGTAAGAGTCAGTGTGCCTTTTAAAGGCTGTTCGGTGAATGTTGTGGGCTTGGGTGAATCTCTGTATATTCACCAATGTTGCTCTGTTAGGTTCAGGTATTGGGAAAACTTCAGTAACACCGGTATATTGTCAAGGGGCAGTTATTTATATCACGACGTAAAATATGATTAAACTGCAGGTTACTCAAGTCATTTTTAAGGGGAAATGATTGTGATGCAATAGAGAAACAAATTGTAATTTACGGAACATGGTAAGTTTAGGCTGCCCAGTGAATCTGAAAAATAATATCACAATTATGAGTCATTTTAGTTAAACACTATATTGTCCAGGGGCAACTATTTATATCGTGACAAAATATACTTAACCCTGAGATTACTTTGACTCATTTTAAGGGAAAAAATGCCAAGGCAATTAAAAGGTTATGAACAATCGTAATTTGTTGAACATGGTAAGTTTAGGCTGCCCAGCCATCCATGTGCCAGAATCTTAGTTTACTCGTTCCTTGCTTGCTTTTCTCTCTCCTTGTTCTGGCTTTCTTATGTTTTTGTTGGGTTTCATATCTAGCCTATTCCAACTTGCTTGGGAAAAGGCTTTGATGTTGCTATTGTTGTGGTTAAGTTTTGGCTGCCCAATGAATCAGAAAAAATTATCACTATGATTGCTTTGAAGCTTGAAAACTTTTGTAGACTCTGTTTGTCTGCTTCTAGGATCTTTGAAAGCTAACCACGTGACGTTATTTTCCCCTGCTTTCAGGAGCTCTGCCTGAAGAGAAGGAATCGGCCTTCCACATTTTACGACATCCTAAAGGCCTGAAACAGCCTAGTGCTAGTACATATGTAATTCTGCATTGAAACATTAAAACTGCAATTCGGGAACATTTTTTACACACATTTCCTTTTGCTGTAGTATAAATATGTTAGAGGTTTGCCATTTGTGAGGACTCAGGATAGACAGCAAACCCTCCTCCTGGTTTAAGAGTAAATCATCTTTAGGCGATATTATAAGTAAGCGAAACAGTACTCCCCTGTCTCATGAAACTTGTCTTCAATTTGTCTGAATTTGAATGTATCTACATACTAGATAGTGTCTAGATATATCCAAATTTTGATAACTTTAAGGTAATTTTCGTGAGACAGAGGGAGTATATAAAACAACATGTGACACTTGAAATATGCTTCAGTTGCATTTTCAATCACCCGAGGGTCATCTTACCTTAAAATTTCCGAATACATCGTTTACTAAGAAACTGATGAACGTTTACACGGAGTCGCTCCTTTTTTTGTTGTTGCTAGCAGTCAGTTCAAAAGCAAGCATGCGCAATGCCGTAGCTCATGTAAGATGACCCTGGGGCGGTGGATGAGTTATTCTTCCATTCATATAGTACAAAATTTAGTTGTTTTTTATGCATTGGAGGAGCATGCGTACCTGCTTCTTAAAAGATCTGGCACGGGAAGCTACCCAGATGGCCAGATGATTCATACAATACTGTCAAATTCGCTGGTCAAATGGCGCTGGACTTTTTTTTGTTTGTTCCTCTCAAAAGAACGTTGAGAACTTGAGATTTTTCCTGCTGACTAGGAACTTTGAGGTCTTTTTTTTCAACGGGTAAAGAACGTTGAGCTTTGACTATGCATTGGAGGCAAATTCAATGCGCAAGAACAAAGAAGTCAATATTGGAAGAAGCTGAACTTTTGTAGGTCGCCAAGAGGAACTTCAAGCTAGATGATTGCCTTCCGGTTCAGCATCAAAGATCAATATATTCCTCAGGAGAACATAATTAACGAATTGACTGAATTTGCACTTCCACTTGAATAATACTCCAACACGCCTAGAGCTCCCCTGTCTCAATCTACAAAACCGCAGGATGGTACTTGTTTTTTTTAAATAATACTCAACAAAACAGTGTGGATGTAATCCGAGTTCAAAGTCCCCACAGGCTACAGGTTGAATGGTGCATTTACGTCCCTTCTGTTTTCATGGTAAAACCATCAACAAGAGCCATATTTTCTCTCCTTTTGGACAAAAATGTCGGGAACTTTCCACTCCGTTTTTATCCTCACTAATAGTGTAATATAATAATTAAAGAAGCTAGCACTAGCTCCTAAGCATAGATAAAGGACGTTCACTAGATTCACCAGTCCCTGATTGTATAGTACTAGTATCTGTTGCCACTGCCAGTACACTAGGCCTCATACCAACAAACTCAAAGCTATTCTAGTTGGAGCAATAATCATGGGCACTAACGAAACGCAGCCCGGTTGGTGCTCTGAACCTGTACCCGGGATTGGAAAAGGGTTGTTCGGAAACAGCGTGTGTTGCTTCGCGCGCGCAGGACAGATACCACCGGTTTGTTTTCTTCAGAGTGTACCGTTTTTGGATGCCGGTGGTGACTGCACTCGATTCGGACCGGCGCGCGCGGCGTGCGAGCGTCAGAGAGAAAAGTAGCCAGGGAAGGTGGCGGCTGCGGCTGCCGGCCGCTAGCGGTTCTCGTCGTCCCCGAGCCGTCTTGGAAACTTCTCTTCGACCTGGTCCTGGACTGTTTCATTGTCTTCATTATCAGGACCGGCGGATCTCTAAAATGACTCTGATGACCCTCGCAACTTGTCAGGCAGCATTTCGCTCATAAGGATCAAGATAAGATGATTACTTAATCTCAGGAGGTCTTAGTTTAATCAGTAAGAATTTGTAGCAAGTGGTTGCGTTGCTTCGCGAGTCGTCAGCCATATATAGCTGGTATGTTGTCCCTGTTTCACGGAAAGTTAGTCGTGCAATTAACAAAACTATCTTTCTTAAGGGTATGACGTCCTCCGGTTAGTGATTGATTAGAGTAGGCATTCGATAGAGTCACATACGACAGACAACCCGGTGGCCACAATACCATCACTCAGCACAAAGAACTAGTTATATAAGTACAACTATTCTAGGAGCACGCAACACTAATAAGAAATCTATTCGAACATATAAAGGCAAAAAAAAGGGTTTTACCAGTGCAACAATATATTTTTATGGTTTTGTGCATCGATCTCAGTGTTCTCGAAATCAACCAATGATTACAATGTTTGGGGTTGTATTTTTTACTTTTTAGCTGAAGCTTTTCTTCTTGCATTGCCATAGCGGAACTGCTGCCTCATGTGTCGGTTTAATCCGGAGAGAAAAGGTGTGCCAGATCGAGTCCAACCGGTATGCACACCTAGCAATCACGATCTACATTCCCTTGAATATCATTTCTGGTTTGGCACTATGAAAGCTAGAGACATTTTCTTTACATTTTGTGAGGAAAACTATAGTAATGGTGGAAGGACAAGGTTCTTGCTAGGAAGATTTTTTTTGTTTTGGCCTTTACCTCAAAAGCTTGCTAGTACAGTATTATAGGAGGGCATTAAGGTTAGTGACGCCACTCCCACGACACAAGAACTGTCCTATATTGTTATTCAGCCGCCCTACGTACGTTAGCCCCCCACACTCCCAAAACGGACAAACTTTCCCGCTAAATCGAGTCCCAGGTAAATGGGGCAACTTGCCATTGTTTAGAGCTGTAGTTGCACCGTCCGTCCTACAGTAGTATGGTGATTATCTGCCAGAGAGTCAATACACAATTTCTTCGTCAAACCCCAACGCTTGATCAGCTGTATATTAACCCACCCGCTTAGCCTGGTTCTCAAGTCAAGTTCTCAACGCTCGGCTCTGTAAGCTCTATCAGGACAGGAAAGCACCAACTGACACCACCATTTCCACCCCGGCAAACACAGAAACATGGATCATCGGCATCACAACCACGACGGCGCCATGTACTACACCGGCTGCACCAGCGCCGCTAATCCCTCCTCCTCATCCTCGGACTCATTTCCATCCGAGATGAGCAGCGGTGCCATCTACTACGCCGGCTACACGAGCGCCGCTAACTATACTTCCTGCTCCTCCTCCACTTCGGACTCATTTCCATCCGACTCGAGCAGCGGTGAGATGATCTACGCGCCAGAGCCGATACCGGAAAGGAGGAAGACGAAGCCGGCGGTGGCGTCTTTCATCGGCGTGCGGACGCGGCCGTGGGGCAGGTTCGCGGCGGAGATCCGGGACTCAACGCGGGGCGGCAAGCGGGTGTGGCTCGGCACGTTCAGTACTGCAGAGGCCGCCGCCATGGCGTATGACCAGGCGGCGCTGTCGTCCCGGGGTGCTGCCACAGCGCTCAACTTCCCCGTGGAGCGCGTCGAGGAGTCGCTCCGTGCCCTCGCGCTGGGCACCACCGCCACAACGCCCACGGGCACGGGCGGCTCGCCTGTCCTCGCGCTCAAGCGGCGGCACTGCAAGAGGAAGCGGCGCAACAAGGCCGAGATAGCGAACGATGCGTCGGCGGCGAGCAGGAGGAACAAGATCGTCATCGGTAATAAAATGGCCGACGAGGAGAAGCGGTTCGTCGTGGAGCTGGAGGACCTGGGCGCCGACTACCTGGAGGAGCTCCTCAGGATATCCGTCCACGACACGCTCCAGCTTGAAGCACCGGCAGATGCGGTTGTGCAGTATGGTGAATTGTTACATTGCCAGTCGATCGTCTAGCTGACTTTGTGCAGTATATGATCCAAAGTTGTGTGTCTGAGGGCATGTTTGGTTGGTGCCCAAGCGTGCCTTGCCAAAATTTTGGCAACCTATAAAATATTGGCTCTTGTTTAGTTGATGGCCAAAATTTTGGTTGCTAATGAAAAGTTGCCCACTTACCTCATGTTTTTCTCAGTCTTTGCCAAAATTTTGGTTGCTAATGAAAAGTTGCCCACTTACCTCATGTTTTCCTCACAGTTTTTGCCAAAATTTTGGCCAACTATGGGCCAAGGAATCCTGAAAATTTTGGCCATCAACCAAACAAGAACAAAAATATCTTATGGGTAACCAAAATTTTGGCAGGGCACGCTTGGACACCAACCAAACATGCCCTAGATGTTCACGTCGTCCCGCACGTAGGCCGTAGCCATGTCCGAAGCTTCTCTTCGACCCGGACAGTGTCTTTAATTTCTACCAGACAGGAGGTCTGGCCATAGTAGGTTAGGTTGAGTGACCCCATTACTGTTACTAGTATGGTTGATCCATGAGAAATTAGTCGCGCAATTAACAAAACTGAATTTGTTACAGCCATGCGACGCCCTCGGTCCGGTTAGTGATTGAGAGGAATCCTTAAAGAGTGAAAGGCAAATTTATCGAGGCACATACGACGACGAGAAAGCATCGATTAGTGATTTAATAGTAGGACAAATATTTTCTTCTTGGAAAGGGAACAATAATCAGCCTTTGCATCGATCGATGCACACTGCTAAGAAAAACAAATACGGCTAGTGCTCAAAATATAAACTATCGCAAAAAAAAAACTATCGCATCATGCACTTCAAACCAACAAGTTGGTTAAATTAACGATCTAGGGATACGTGTAGGACTAGTAAACTGAAACAGAGGGAGTAATTTCTTTCGCAAAACATATATCATTGTTCAGCGCGAAGAGTTGATACTAAACCCGAGGTCAACTGGTCAACGAGGGTGAGATTGTTTGGTTTTCCAGTGATATTACCGCATCGATCGATGACACCTACATGATCTACCTAGAGGTTGTGGCCCTGGATCTCGAGGATCTCATGGACTATGGCAACGACATTATTTAGTGTATTTTTTGGGGTTTTTTTTTGTTTTGTTTAGGCCAAGGTTTCTAACACATACATTTTAAAATGTGCCACTGATACACAATATCTCGCCTAAATGAAAAGGTATCACTCTTGCTGATTTCTCAAAAAAGAAAAGAGGGATTGAACAAATGCGAAGAGCCAGGGATTAACCAAAGGTATGAAATGGTCTTCCACATCCTTGGTAACATCTTGAGCACCAAAATGGACTATTCCTCCCACACTCAAATTTGATGAGGTTATTTCCCGTAGGCCTCGTTTTGTATAGGTGCTTTGACCGGTTTGCGCACGTCTATTGCCAGCCTAACCTGACCCGCGGAAACATGCCATGGACTATTTTGTAGGCTGGGATGTAACTTGAGCTAAGCCCAAATTTTTCCTAGAAACATGTCAGAGAACAAATCCACGCCCGCCCCCTCGCGTTTTGCTCGTGTGCAACGCTTGCAGCTCTGGCAACGCAGCGAAACACGTCAACGCTCGCCACAGATGCAGAAACAAGCCGCCGCTTGCTGCCACAACAAGTGGATTAGAGAGGCTTAAGTGGATTGGGTGTAACGGGTGTTTTCACCCAACCCTGTGGTGTTTATACCCAATATTCCCATTTTAAGGGTACGTTTGGTTTATGCCCCAACTAGCCCCACCAATATTTTGGCATGACCAAAATATTGGCAAAGTGTTGTTATTTGGATGGCAGCCATCGTACGTTGCCAACAACATAGCCCTGTATTTGGTTTGCCACCAGCTCTGCTTTTCCAAAATATTCAACATGCCTACTATGCTTTTTTGTTAGTACAACTATGCAGTAAAAGAGAAAAAAAACTTACAAAAAAGTAATACGAGGTGCTGCTGGAACTTGCGTCACACATGGAGTAGTTGGTGCATGCACTTTCTAATCGTGTAGGGAGCACTTTTAATTAGTATCCAGAGAATCAGAACACCCTATGCATGCATTGATCATAATATAAGTATATGGGACCCACCTAACAGAGGGGGCAAGTCACGGTGCCAATTTTTTGGCGCAGGTTTTGCTCGCCCTCGGCTCGCCCGCGCGTTGGCGAGATTTTACACGGATGTGCGCGCGCCTGGGTCTGTTGGCGAGCCAATTCTTTGGCTACGATCCAAACCGTTTCCAAATTTAAGGGCTAGCCAATTTTTGGCAAGGCCAGCTTTGGTAGTCATCTAAACATACCCTAAACCACTTGTGCAAAATAAGGGCTTAGCATATGATCGTGTTGAAATGGAACTTCTTTGATGTATATGCAACATGTTGTGCTATGGTCTCAAACATGGATTAGTAGATTTTTTGTGTGTTGATTTGAGGTTATAAGAAAAGCAGAGTGGAGACTGGACTCAGCCAAGCATTTTTTTATTCCCTTAGCATTGATCGGGAGCTAG